>NC_068401.1:16626928-16933713 GCF_023724105.1 Carassius gibelio | reverse complement strand
TAGCAGCCATGGACAGAAAATCTCTGGAATCCTTCGTTATGAATGACATGTTTCAGTGCTAATAGTTTATATTCACTGTAACTTAGTGTTTATCAGCACACTTCGTCGTGATTATTTTATGATGTAAAACAACTTTGCACATGCAGTCATCTGTTAACACGGGCGCCGAAATAAAACGCGTTTCTAAAGCCTCGCGGTCAGTCAGGGTCGCTCACGGAGGATGTGTGTGTCATATAAATTCTCAGTGGTGCTTTTCTAAGAGGTTAACGTAACCAGTGAGATGTAGATTTTTTTTGAGCATTTGCTAACTTCAGGTAACGTTAATGTGAAAACTTTAACAAATCTGTTTGATATAAAGTCTGCTTAATTTGTATAGTTAGCCTAATTTATTACCTTAGGGCGACCAAATACGTTTTCCTTGAAATTATTAAATATGCTATTTATATATATGTGTCTATATTTATGTCGGCCGGCAAATCTTGTGTGTATTTTGGCACAGGGTGCACAAAGGCACCTTATCAGTGCGGTGACACTTGAACAAATGAACTGATCATGCGCGACACTGACCAATAAACAAACGAGTTGTTTTATTGCGTCTATGACTTGAATCTTATCATCAGTTGTAGTGATGGGAAGTTCGGATCATTTTACCGAATCGGACTTTTGAGTCTCGTTCAGCAAAATAAACGAATCTTTTTTCGAGTCATTTCAAATGAACGAACAACCAGAAGGTTCAGGAAGAAAAAAACAAAGTGCTTGCAGTCTGTTTCACATTAGGAGGCATTTTGCTGCATAATCGATCCACCACAAACCATATGCAACTATGGAAGCTCAACTTCCATTAAATGGACTGAAAACGCTCAAGTAACGTTATAGGTCTCAAAACGCTTGCTCTGCGCCAGTGGATACACACCATAGACAGTAAAAGAAATATGTGCATGTCACAGACTGTCTGGGCATGCACTTCCGCGTTTCAGAGATCCGCCTTTTACTTTCCGTCAACATTACATTAATTAACGTTTAGAAAATTTATTTTTGACATTTGTGAATCAGTTCAGAATCGTCTGCTTATGCATTGCGATACATTTAAGAATCACATTTTTATCCCACCCCTACTAAATATAGTATGTAATGTAAATGTAAAAATCTGAAATACAAAAAAAAAAAAAAAAAAATGGTATAGGTATTAATTACTATTGTGATATTGATTGTTTTAGGAGACACTTTGACAAGTGGGCACTGGATGCTGAGTATTGAAGGCGAGGTGGTGTGTGAGGGCACTCAGCCCAGTTTCCTGTCCGGCCTTGCCTCTCTGTTTGCTGCTTATTACTAGTTTAATCTTGAGTATCAGGAGGAAGCAGTGTGTACCTTGGAGTTCATTCAAAGGTAATGGTTGAATTCTAACAACTTCAGAACCAGCATTTTATAGATAAGTTATATCAGAACATTCCTTTTAATAATGTTATGTTATCAGTGTTATTTCTGTTGATGCCTTTAAAACAATGTGTCTTAACTCGAGAAGAGAATATATTTGTCTCCCTATTTAACACCAGCAAGCTATTGAGTTAAATATGTTTTTTTTTTATTATTAGTGGACATCTCCAACTTTCTTGGAGGTCCTAAAACCGCTCTTATTACATATTGTCTGTTTCATGACCCTTTAGGTGCTTTGTGGGCATAAATCCAGAGAGAGGACCCAAAGCCAAGGGAAAAGTGCCATCGAAATAAAAACAGGACAAGTGATACAGAAGAAAATGTGTGGCAGTCAACCCACATGTTGCCACTCTTCTGTGCAAATTCCAATGGAATTTCTGAAATGTAAGGATACACACACACCAAGATTGCGTCTTCCTTTTATTGTTCTCTATCTGCCTTTGACTGTACCTCTCATCCCTCTGTCTCTCTCTGACTGTACCTCTCATCCCTGTATCTGTCTCTGACTGTATCTGTCCTCCCCCTATTTGTTTCTGAAAGTATTATTATGTTTTGTAATATATCTAATGTATTGTCCTCTTTACTCTTTTCAATATTTCTAGTCACACTTTGAATCCTGGGATGGAACTTCATCTGGAGCATAATTGTTATTTGGTTGATTTTTATCTGTTTGATGGAAAATTTGTATGACTTCTGCAAGTGCGCGGCTCCTTCCGGTCAGTCATGCATCACTTTTTTTTGTATGACTTGTTTGGCAATATTGGTCTATTCCTTAATGATGATAGCTATCTGAAAATGTCTTTGTGGTTTTTAAAGGATTAGTTCACCCAAAAATGAAAATTAAGTCAATAATTACTTATGTCGTTTCACACCCGTAAGATCTTCGTTCATCCTCACAACACATAATAAGATGTGGCTCAGTGAAGCGTGCATTTCTAGCAAGATCATTTCTTTTTTTCAATGCCCAGAAAGCCTCTAAAACATTTAAAACAATTCATGTGACTACAGTTGTTCAACCTAAATATTATAAAGCGACGAGAATACTTTTTTTGCCAACCCCCCCCCCCCCCCCCCCTCCCACCCCCATCTCCCAAAACAACGATTTTATTCAACTATATCTAGTGATGGGCGATCTCAAAACACTGCTTCATGAAGCTTAGAAGCTTTACGAATCTTTTGTTTCAAATCATTTGCTCAGAACGTGTATCAAACTGCAAAAGTCACACGAACCATTGAAATTTCAAAACACTTATGACGTAACGAAGCCTCATTTACTGAAATCATGTGACTTTGGCAGTTTGATATGCTCTGATTTGAACTGAAAGATTAATAAAGCTTTGAAGCTTCATGAAGCAGTGTCATCCATCACGAGATACTGTTGAATAGTCATTATTTAGTTTTTTGGCACACAAAAAGTATTTTCATTGCTTCATTACACTAAGGTTGAACCACTGTAGTCACATAAACTGTTTTAAATATGTTTTTAGTACCTTTCTGGGCATTGGAAAGGGAAATGATCTTGCTAGCAATGTAGCCATCACTGGGCCATCAGGTTTTATAAAAAATATCTTAATGTGTGTTGTGAAGATGAACAAAGGTTTTAAGGGTGTGGAATGACATGAGGGTGAGAAATGACAGAATTTTCACTTTTGGGTGAACTGTTTTAATATGACCATGTTGGTCATGTTTCGGTTATAACGCAGTTTGAATATTTCTTTGTGTCAAGGTCCATGATGGCCATTATGTTCCAAGTAATAAAAAAGAAATCATGCCAAAATTTCATATCCATTTAAAAAAAAATGAAATAATTTTAAAATAAATAAAAATGAGTTCAAAATAATATACTTTTTATGTCATTTTTTTATGTAAATTTGAAAGTGATATATAACATTTTGACCTGTTTTTTTTTAGATTTTAAAAATGTTATTTTTTTATATTTTTTTGGTGAATTAAGTTATGCATTATATAACACTTTATGCAGTTAAAGTTAAGTCAGCAATAGGGAAAATATATTGTATGCTATCATTTTACATACTTTAAATATAGCAAATACACATATGCTTTTTTTCAAAGAATTGCTTTGCACAGTAAACTACTTGAAAGTGTGCATTTGCTATTTAAATAATTGTTAAATGCCATATACAATGTATTAAAAATGCAGTATATAATATATTTTTTTGTAAAAATGCAGTATACAAAATATAAAAAAATTACTGTAAATTTTACAGTAAAATACTGGCAGCAGGGTTGCCAGCCAGTTACTGTAAATTTTACAGTAGTCTTACTGTAATTTAGTTTACAGAATTTTACTGTAATTGAGAATACAGGAAAAATCTGTAAATTAAATTACAGTACGACTACTGTAAAATTTACAGTACCTGGCTGGCAACCCTGCTGCCAGTATTTTACTGTAAAATTTACAGTAATTTTTTAACAGTGTATAGCCAGGAAACTGTTTGGTACATGTTTTTCAGAATATCTTTTGTGTTCAGCAAGAAGAAACTCATACAGAACAGCATCAGAGTGAGTAAATGATGACAGAATTGTAATTTTTTTGGATGACGTACCGAAATGTAAAAAGTAAGTTGGACAGGGAATAAAATACAGATTAAATAGTTAGAAATTCACCCTACATTCACTGTAAACATGTCTAGCTAAAGTCATCTAATTAAGATTTTAAACTCTTAAAATTCTTATTCTTACTCTTATTCTTAAAAAAAGAATAATCAAAATTAAAATGTTTATTTAGAGCCCTTTATGGGAATCCTACAATTGTGATTGGACAAAGGAAAAAATTGGGCAGATTTTCATCCCTTTTGTGTAGGTTTTGAGTCAGCTTTGGGCTTTGCTTGTCTGTCTACCAACCATAGTGATAATGATATTAGATAAAGATGTCCAGACTGTCAAACCTAGATGTTTTTCTGATCAAAATGACCATTTTGACAATTATTTAACCTTTATTGGTGCAAAAAACTTAAACCATAAAACATAAACCAACTTTGAGAAACATAATATAAAAACCTAAAATTTATCAATTTAAGTATATCAGCATATATGGTGTTTATTATTAAATAATCCTAATAAAAAAAAAACTTTTCCTCTTATTAATATTTGAAAACTTTTTGAAAATAATGATTCAAATATGAACACATACATTCTAAGAGTAAGTTCAAATATAAAATAAATTTTACTTCAAGTTACACCACGTGACATTTTTACATACTGCATGCAGAGCCATTATCTCTTAGCAGAAGTAAAGACTGAACATAAAGTGAGAAAGTAAAAGTTTCTAAGCGTAATTTTTTCTCTCTTGACTGGCCCTAAATATATCTCAGCCGTGTGTGTGGTCCGCCCCCACATTTATGGGGACAGGATATGTGTCAGGTCCTGTCATCTACACTGTCTCTTTTAGAGTGAGGGCCAAGTGAGCGACAGGAAGCCTGTGGTTCAGCGAGCTGCTTTCTGTGCTGATGCAGCGCTCTTGACCCTGTTTCTCTTCACTTGTTCAATGTCTTTTTGTGCAGGATCAGGGGCTTCATCTCTGTGTGCTAGTTTTGCCGTTCTGCAGCACTAGGCCCATACAAACCACACCTGAGTATGTGTCACATTGTTTGGCTATGAACGTTCATGCTGAACTTGCCCAAAATCCAGATCAGGGTGTTGTTTGGGTGTGATAAATTAATCAAACAAATTCAAAAGGACTTTCCTTTCGGTGTGTCCACACACCCACTTTGCGCGCGTCTTTCACACATTTAGCCGCTGTTTCTCCCCTGATCCTCCTTCTAAACTTTCCTCTGTGGTACCTCTCTCTCTCTCTCTCTCTCTCTCTCTCTCTCTCTCTCTCTCTCGTCCCTCCCTCACATTCACTCAGCTTTGAGTCAGAGTTGCAGTTGTCCTCAGTGACAGCCGCAGCAGTAAGAGGAAGTGTTACACAGTGTGCAACTCTCAGTGTGACTGTTTGGCCAGCATATGTTTTTTATACATGCGGCATATGATGTAGTCCACTGATAGTCTCACAAGGACGAAAGGTAAGGCACCAGACTTCTTTTTCTTCAGCAGACTTCAACATTTTAATGCACTAACAGACAGTTGCTGCTCACTAGAGATAACCTGTGAAATATGCGTCTCTGCACTGAGAAACCAAGCTGTCGGAAAGTTGCATAATTACGAGCTGTGTCGGACACTAAAAAGGGCCCCTTGTTTAGTTTCGTTTATTTAGTCTACATGCTTTTTTACACTCGTTCTGGCTTTTTTCGTAGTATTGTTTTTTTTCTCTCCCTTTCCCTTTCCTCTTTCTAGTTTTTTAGATTCTGTTGTGACTTAAAAGTGTCTTAGCAATGGAGCAGTTAGTTGCATTGTGTTTCTGGACAGTTATAAACCGTGCCTGAAATGAAGGGGAAGTATTCTTGTTTAATCAGTAGTGGGTAAACGTGCACCTGAGGCTGTTAGCCATGGTCATCTGCGAGTGTGTTTGCTTTTTGGTAAACAACCTTAGTTATCAATTACTGTAAACAGTTTACTGTTGCATATAATCATGCCAAGAATATCTTGATATTATCTACTGTGTTTTATAAGCTCATGAATGTACAATTTAAGTGAGATAAAATTTCAGCATCATGAAGTGGAAAATAGAAGAGTGAGTCAGGATAATGTGACCAGCGCATTAAAGGAATAGTTCAGCAAAACATTTACTCGAGATCATGTCATTTCAAACCTGGATGCATTTCTTTCTTCTGTGGAGCACATATATATATATATATATATATATATATATATATATATATATATATATATATATATATATATATATATATATATATATATATATATATATATATATATATTTATATATATTTATATATATATATATATATATATATATATATATATATATATATATATTTATATATATTTATATATATATATATATATATATATATATATATATATATATATATATATATATAAATTTCTTCAGTTTTCATTTTTTCATTCAATGCAGTCAAATGTTGATTGGACCCAGATGGTCCACAAATTCTGTTCTATGGCGTTCTGTAGGAGAAAGAAATGGAACAACGTGAGATTGAGTAAATGATGCCAGAATTTAGTGCATTGTAAATTTAATGTGTTCATTTTGTCTTTTCATTTTCTATAATCATTTTCTGATTATATTTTGTCTTTGTGTCAGCAGTCACATTGGTGATTTGTTACGTTTACCTCATTATGTAAGGACCAAGCCACAGCATGGCATCTTGGAGAAATTCTAGCAGTATTAATGTTGAGGACCCGGCAGGTGAGAGTTACACCTTTTAGAATACATTATAAATAACAAAAGGTGACAAATCACTATTTTCATAATTGATTATCTACTTGATAGTTAAACATTTGCAGTACCTTTTAAAATTTGGGGACAATAACTTTTTTATGTTTTTAAAGAAGTCTCTAATGCTTACCTGGGCTGTTAAACAGTAATATTGTGATATTTTATATTATATTACATTTTAAAAATGTAATTTATTCCAGTGATAGCAAAGATGAATTTTCAGTATCCATTACTCTAGTTTTCAGTGACATTCTAACAGTTAAAAACAGTATTTTGATGAACTTTGACCCCAACTGACCCTAGATTTTGAATGGTAGAATATCTAACACATATGTGACCCTTGACCACAAAATCAGTCATAAGGGTCAGTTTTTCGAAATTGAGATTTATACATTATCTGAAAGATGAATAAATGAGCTTCCCATTGATTTATGGTTTTTTAGGGTAAATACAACCGAGATGCATCCGAGGTGCAAAAAAATCAAAATATTGAGAAAATGTTTTCTTTAAAGTTGTCCAAATGAAGTTGTTAGCAATGCATATTACTAATCAGAACGTTTTTATATATTTACAGTAGGACATTTACAAAATATTATCATGAAACATCTTTACTTAATATTCAAAAAAAAAATTGGGATAAAAGAAGAATCAATAATTTTGACCCATACAGTGTGATTTGGGCTTTAGATACAAATATACCCCAGTGACTTAAGACTGATTTTGTGATCCAGGATCACATATCACTTGATTTATATCAGCATTCAAATGTTATGTTGTTGGCTTCTCTTTAAAGCTGAATATGCTGCCATTGAATCCGAAATCTACCGTTCCCTGCTTACCATTATGAGAGAAATGGACATTGAGCAACCAGCTGTCAATAAAGGTATGACTGACACTTAAAGATTACACCTAATAAAATAGCACACCTGAAGGCCAAACTTAGATACAGTTGATTGCCATACATGCTATGCAAAGAAAAAGACGAGTTAAAAAAGACACGGTTTCTTTAAGAACCACAATCTGTAATCTAATCGTTAGAGTGATCTGTTCATGTTGCGTATAAAGGCCATGTCAAAAACTCAAGCTACTCTGTAAGCATCAGTAGCATGCAACATCTGGGGTGCCAGTTTCAAATGGCAGTATCAATGCACAAAATTTGTTGCAGGCATATTCTAGTTGTGTATATAAGAGCTGTTCGTTTTTGTTCATTCTGCAGGAATGCTGAGGTGGACATTACACAAGAAAGTGCAGGACAGTTCACTCAGGAGTCTGGCTTTGGTGAGAGTGGCCATCAAGGAACTAGAAAGAGTGAGTCACCAGTTTCCATGACATAATGCTTTTTGAAATATACCATTACATTTCCCATTTTAGTAGCTGTCAAATTAGTTCACGCATGTTCAGTTAGTATGACCTAAATACTATTATTGTATTTAGTGTTTATTATGACAGCATTATTTAAAGGTACTTGCCTAAGAAGCTTGAAATTATTACCTATTGCTACTGTCACTACAAAGAGTTCACTTATTACAATAATAGTTAACAATTACAGGATAATTGACTACTAACAACAGTTAATTTACACATAATGTGTTTAATTCCACAAAGAAAAACTGTTGGCTGTGAATGACTTATAGAATGATTTATATGAATTAGGGAATGATTGGATGATTTTCCTTGTTTTCGTATACAGGCTGAAAGAACTGACTGCAAGAATCATCTCATTCCTCTACTTCATACACTTATATATGCTGTGATGCAGGTAAGAGAAAGGATGGCTACTCTCAGAGCTTTTAACTGTCCTTCATTTTACTTTTCGGCTAGTGATTCTCAGCTGGTTTTCAATCAGGATCCAGATATTCCATCAAGTGGGAATTAAAGACAGCACCAAAATTGTTTATTGCACAGAATTTCTTTGAAATGAAACATAGAAATGTGTCAATATTATGATGCTGTTTTAGACATTGGCTCATTTGTCTTGGAGGGAAGTCTGAGGGTTTATTCACTTACACACACATCCTTCCTTGTGTTTCTTTGCAGACAGTATGCATACCTGATGACCTCTATAAACGAGTTTATGACTTCTGCAAGAGGTTGTTGACTCTGCCTCAGCCGTACTGCACTGTGGGCCTTAGTTATGCTGGCCAAATGAAAGCAGAACGACTTGCTCCAGGTTTGTGACTTTCCTCAATCAAAATCTGATAAGCATCTCTCCTGATCTCAGTTTTTCTGTTGGCTTGTAGCCAAGAAAAACTTAGCAGTAATTAAGTCATAAACAAGTAAACATGATCCCTGTGTGTATGACGTGCATTTCTTTTTTCTCATAGGCCTTTTGTATCAGAAAATGATAATCGCAGAACAAAATCTGAAAAATGAACACTATCCTCACCAGGAGAGGTGAGTCAATGTCAATTTTTTTTTTTTTATGTAAAAATAAGTGCCAAATGTAGCACATACACTGTTTAACAGAAGACATTCATTAGAAACAATATAAATATTGTTTACAGTTTACATAATAATTAAATGCTCATTGTGAGTTTGTCATACATTATTTTGTTGAAGTATTTTGCTACCCAAGCACAATGTAGCCACTTTCTGGTTGTCAAACATTAGTGGAGCATATATCTGTATTAATATTAAATAATGTACATCTGTGATTACATCTACTATATGTGGACATATTTATATTAAGAAAATATTGATTTATTAGAAAAAAAAAAAAAATGCAACAATTTTATCTAATGCAACACATAACATAGGAGTAAATGGGGAAAACCGACATAGTAATTATTTGTGAAGTCAACAGTTTTAATATGTTGTGCATCCAAATATTTAAAGCCTATTATCATATGGATTATTTTTTTGTGCTGGTAATAATTGCTTCCAGTCTACATGAGTTTGAGGTTGATGCGGCTGCTGAAGTCAGCAGGAAGCTTTATCAAATAAACCTCATGTCCGCCCAGTTAGAAGTGAATCAGATTAATGTCTCTCTCTCTGAATAACTGTGTTCATGAGTTTTTGATGGCTGTGTTCTGTGCCATGTTCAGGGTGTTTGTGTTTGCGGATCCTGCAGTATTTTCCGAGTCACTTAGCACGGTTCTGAAGGCTGATATTGAGGCTCAAGGAATGTTCCGGAACCCATTGAGCTTGATGCGCTGTGTAGTGCAGCACAGTCTTCAGGCGGCGCTGGGAGAGGATTGTCATGGGCCCTCTCTCAATGACGCTTTGCAGGTCAGTGATGTTGTCTAGAAAAGCTAGTTGTGGACTATCATAGCCAAGAAGTTCACTAACAAATCTTAGATCCTGAAACTGACTAATGCATATCTAAGTATCCAAGTAATGCTTACAGAGATAAAACATAAGATGCTGCATAAATGATACAATAACTTTTTCTGCACTTTTTTCATTGTTTGTTGGTAAAACAATGAAATAGAAACTAATTGAAGAAGTTAGGGATCAGTCAGATTTCTTTGTAATAAATTTTGTTCAAAAATTATGCATTTAATTGCTGAAAAGTAACTTTACATTGTTACGAATTTTATAATAAGAGACAATAAAAGAGTAAAAACTCATACTGACCCGAAACTTTTGAATGGTAGTCCTGTAGTAGGTCCTGTTATGTATTTTTTATGCATAATGTATCACCATATGTACATGGATCTGGTATGAATTATATACTTTTCTGATGTACACCATATGCCGTTTTCTAGGCAGCATCATTTATCACAAGGGTCAAGAGTACAAGTATTCAGATGTTACATTTTGTAACAGCAACCAACTGTGAATCAGAAATGATTACTGGGACATAGTACAACATGCCATTTTGCTCTTACCTAGTCAAAACTCCTCTGCTAAAAAAGTTTATTTGAAGAAAAAGAATTAATTATTCTAAATGAATAGGAAATGGTCTGTACCTACATTTAACCTGTGTTTAACAGTTTAAGTACTATATAATTTTAGTTGTGAGACTATACAATGATGGAGACAAAGGGTGAGCATTTATTTCAGGTCAGCATCTCTCTGTCTCTGTCCAAACGTTAGCAGTCTGCAGTTTATTTTCAGAAAACTCAAAGCAACAGGGCAGGACATCCACTGGACATCCCATATGTGTCTGTCTGAATTATGGCTGTATGTTTGTGTGTGCATCTGCATGTGTGATTCCATGCTGTGTGGCTTTCTGTGTAAGTGTTTGTGTGTCTGATTACCTGTCTGTGCTTATGTCAGGAAATGGACCAGGATGTGGAGTCGTACCTAAATGAAGTGCTTGCAACAGTAGACCAGACCACAGGCATTAACAGAGTTGATCGGGGTCAGACCAGACAGAAACTACAAGAGTTATACTTACAGATCCTCCGTGACAGAAAAGGTACGCTCTTGTTTCCATTTCTATTTCTATCACTATATTCTATTCTGCACTCTCACAAACACAAACAAAAACTCTTTACCAACTCCATCTGTACCAAAATAGCTTTTTTTCCTCTAATAAAAGACCTAGATATATTTTTTCCTCCTTTTTTGATATCCAACTTGTGTAGCTGAATCAGGAGGCAGGATTTGTTTGTGGTGTCATTGTGACGGTGTTTTGGGTTTCAGGTCTATTGTCCGACGGCTCCCTGTGTGATGTTCCGCTTCCCAATCCGGAGATGAGTTTCCATCTGTGGTGGGAGGAGGAGGAGCTCTGTAAGTGGATTTCATTTACAAAAATGTTTTTGGCCGGGGCTATTTGTACTAGTGTTGCAAGATAATAATAATGAATAAGTAATATTCAAATTAGTTGTGCCAGATACAATTGGCACCTCAGTGTATTGTAATAAAACAGTATGCAGTAATAACAACATAGTCATTACATAATGATTAAAATCATGAATTAATTCTTCCTTGTTGGGACCTTACTTGTCCCTATCCCCTCCCTATACCTGCTCCATAACCTGCAGATCAGTAAAGGTGTCCTCATAGGTCCAGGAAGGACCATATCCAGTTTCAAGTAGGCCTAGTGAATGCTTGTAAAAAGCTTTATTCCCACTATTAAATACCTATTAGCACATTTTGAATATTTTCTTCTTTTTAAGTTCGTATAAACAAGCTGATATGTGATAGGAATAAGTTTGGAATTCAAAACACAGTGGATTCGAACTTGCGCCAAATGTGTTGAGTCTCCTTAACTCTCAATGTCTTTGTCCCAGCTACTGATTTGCTTTCTTTTGTTATTGTGTGTATGTGTGTGTTAGTGTTAATAGCCTTTGACATTGATTGATTGATTGCATTGATTGCATTGATTGAATTGACTGCAGACTTTGGTCTCTTGGTGAATCTGAGCATAGTTTGTGACATTGTTGAGAATTGATACTCTAAAGGAGATTCCAGTGTTTTTGTTTTTGTTTTCAGGAAACATAAGTACTTTTATTTAAGTCTGAAATATAAAAAATTAGACATAGGCAATGTCAATTCTGGACTGCAGCTGTCCTGCAGAGTTAAGCTCCAACCCTAATCAAACAAACCTCTACAAACTAATTAAGGTCTACAGAATTACTAGGGCTACAGGCAGGTGAGGACTTTTTTCAAGGTTGAAGCTTAACTCTGCAGGACATCGGCACTCCAGGACTGACATTGCCTATCCTTGCATTAGAATATAGCACGAAAAGTATTTTTAGGGTTAAATCGCATAGAAATAGACCGTAGCCTAGATGACCTCATCTAAACCCAAAAGATTTGAGGCTATTCACTAAAATACAATATTTATTTTCATCCTCTCTGCCCACAGGGAGAGAACTGGCCAAATTTGTCCGTTCTGGATCATTCAGTGAAAACCTGATGAGTTCAGAGGACTTCTATATGTCTGACTTACCCATAGACCTCAACTCAGATATGCCACGGTATTCTGTCATGTCGACGGACAGTGGGATAGAGCGTGACATGCAGGGAACTGAGGCTTTTGACATGGAATTTCCTGGAGGAAGAACCTTAAAGCCTGAAATTACAAGTGGCCGACTGTCAAGGCGTGGAGGAATTAAGGTAAAGCCGACTGTAACCGAAAGCATGGCTCTGATGCAGGAAGCACTGGAGGAGACAGGCACCGCTTGCAGCAGTGGCACACTGCAGAGGAGAGCAGGAAATAGTAGTACCAACTTGCCCAAGGAAGAACGGGACTACACTGCTAAAATAGTGGTCATGGGAGATGACCGGGCAGTGGGAAGGCTAGCCAGGGCATACTACTGGTTAAGGTATGATATATTGAGCCCTATCATAAACCCAGTGCAAGTGTTTTTGCTAGTTTCAGCCTGACGTAGTTCTCATTTACACGTCCTGTTCTGCTTTGTTTAAATAACAAATGCATTCATGGCATGGGCTTGCTGGTCTAAAAAAGAGGTGCATTCAGGCGCATTGTTGGTGCATTGCTATTTTTAGGAATTGAAAATAGACTGCTCCATAGACCAACTCAAACCTGGTTTAAAGTCTGGCGCAATATTTTTTAAAATGAAAAATTAAATTCCGCCATGAAAGCAAACCTGCCATGGTGTGAGTGCAACTGGCTTTTAAAGGGAATGGGAGATGTTATCTCATCTGTGATATTTGTTATTTTTTCACTCAAAGAGAAATTAGAGTGTTAATGATGTGATATAACCATCAAGTAAAAAGTAGTAACATATATTTTTATAATACATTATTTGGTTGCACTTTATTTTACAGTACTTATTACAGTTAGTTATTGTACTAACATGTACTTAGAGTGTACTTACAATTAATTTTTCTAAGAAAGTTCTGGTAATACAAGGTAACTACATGGGGTAGGGTTAGGTTTAGGGGTAGGTTCAGGGTTAGTACCTAGTTATTACCTAGTTATTGTAATTACTATAATAAGAACATAGTATGTACATGAAGAACAGGAATGTAAAATAAAGTGCTACTGTACTCATAATTTTTTAATGAAGTGGTTCTTTGATAAAATGGTCCTTTTCATTATGTTTTTTTTTTTTTTTTCATGTTTTCTGCACCACATGATTTTGTTGGTTATACCAAATATTTTTTTTTTATATCTATAAGAGTGATGTTATTTCTTAGAAATAATGATACAAGATTTCACTAAATTACTTAAAGGGTTTGTTCAACCAAAAATGAAAATTAGACCATGATTTACTCATCCTCAAGGTGTATATGACTTTCTTCTTTTAGAGGAATCCAATTGGAGTTGAAATGTCCTGACTCTTCTTAGATTTATAATGGCAGTGGGTGGGTGTTTTTGTTCAACAGTCCAAAAGAAGTCCAATAAAGTGCATCCATCCATAATAAAAATATCCTTACATGGCTCCGGGGGGTAAATATAGGCCTACTGTTGCAAATCGATGCATTTTTGTTAGAAAATTATCCATATATAATCCGTTTTCTCTAGCTTACGCTAACTGTCGTACAAAAAAAACTTGTTGTCTAAAAGAAGAAGATCATACAGTATACACATATGATGCATTGAGGGTGAATAAATCACGGGCTAATTTTCATTTTTGGGTGAAATAACCTTTTTATAAAGGAACTGTACAGAGAACAGACCCTACAAACTGATCACTTCAATTATTGTCTATTAAAGAAGCTTTTTGTTTCTTTGTAATAAGGAAGTTTTCTGTATGTTTCCTTCTTTTAAGACCATCAGATCCCTAAATGCTTTCACACCTTGTGTTTAGGCTTCTGTTATGATTGAATTAAGTTTCGAACAACAACATATTGGTTATGCTTGACAGGAAACGGGAAGCCAGGAGACGGTTTCTTACTATGAAAGTCAACCTACAGATGTACTACATCCCTGTTGGTCGCCCGTCGTCTACAGCCTCTCCTGTGAAGGTAAATACCCTTTCCTTCCTTTGGAAACTTCAGCAAGTGTACTGAGATGAATACTGATTACTTTCATCAAAAAAAAGTGTCTTCCGTTTTAGCAGAACTATGATCTTACAGAATATCTGTTTTAGGAGAATTTGCCTTCTACAAGCAATAACATCTGTGCTCTGGGCTCTTATCTTGGAATGGTGGATCCGTGGTACGATTGCAACATCTGTAGTCTTGGACAGATGATTCCTGATCTTGCAAAAACGGTATGTCAAAGATGTTTAGTGTATTAGCCATACTTGGGTTAGAAATATGAGCCTACATTTATGGAATGGGGAAGTTTGATAGTTTCTCTTTCAGGTATTTTTTCTAGCATTTCCTGGTGTAAATGCAAACCTACTGTACCAGCTGTTCATTGTGAAAAACATGTTCCTCTTGCCGGTAATTTTTATGGTTAGTTTAATGATTTGTATATCAAGAAGTTTGTGAATAAATGCCAGAGTTTAATCCTTAGATATATTAGTATTACCATGCTGATGACATATCTGCAGATAAGCATAATTTTAAAATACTTAAGAGTACACATTACAGGAAAAGACTATACTTAAGTGCAAATTAAATGTAATGTTTTTGTCTTATTTGCAATAAAATTAAAATATTCTGGTTATATATTATAGTTATATTCATTTAAGTTATAAATTATAGTTTATAAAAAAATTTTTGCCTGGATGCACTGTAAGTTGCTTTGGATAAAACCGTCTGCTAAATGCATAAAATAACATTTTAAATTTAAATTTATATTAAATGCTTGAACTTTTTTATTAAATGCTTTTTAAACCCACTTATGTAGGATTCAAGTACATCTTTATTTATAATTATAAAATAACTTCTATTGTCCTGGTACTATGGCTAAATGGTACTGCCTAACATGCTGACAAGCATTTATGGTCAACTAAAATATACTTTAATGTAATTTTATTGAAACTTTTACACCATGTACATAAATGTGTACTTACACATTTGTATTGATGAATTGCTTGACTTTATAACAGTGCACTTTGTAAAATTGTACTTAAGTGTGTTACGAGAGTCACGAAGGTGTACTCTAAGTACACTTAAGTGACCTTTTATTTCTTTAATGTATTTTATGTGCAAGTACAGTTTTTGTTTTTTTAATACATAAGTACACTACAAGTGAACATTAAAGATACCAAACATCACTCCCAAAGAATGATGTCAGTAAAACATTAAACTATAATTAACTCAAAATGCAAATGGTTGTGCTTTTTTTTTTTTTTTTTTTATCTTCCAGTCCAGCACTGGCAAACCACAAGAATCTGACCTTTTCTCATCTGATGTCATCTCGTATTACGTGCGTATGGGACAACAGCCAGTGTACTTCAACATTTTCTACATTAAGGTGAGAATGAATTCCCTTTTGTACTGTTTTACGTAGTTAGTATTTTTGGACCGATCAGCTTGTGATTATGATGGCATGAGTTGCAGGTGTAATTTTGTCACCAAGTAAATTTACATGTAGAAAAAACAAATTAAAAGATTTGCAAGCAGCATAAAAACAAGAGAAAGTACTGAGCCACAGTTCAAGCTCAGAAGGTCAAGCTGTTTGGGTCCTTATTTAAGCTGTTGAATGATCTACAGAATACTTTTTTAAATTTATCGTTCTTTTTTTTATTTTCTATTCTATTTTTGCAGATTTACTTTTTCAACAAGTCCAAAGAACCTGTGGAAGATGTTTTTGTCACAGACCTGGAAGTGGATTTTCCAGAATTTAGAAAGGCCCAAGCTGCACATAAAGGTATTCAATATCCAAATTTGGGATAAGTACAACCATTGCCACCCTAAATTATGGCCAGCAGTTCATTCAGCCAGTATTTACAGCCAACATTCTTTCCTTAGACACTGTCAAACAGAAGAAGATGCCTGCCGAGCTGTGTGGGGCCCTGATCTCGTTTAGCTACTTAAAAGTGAGGATCACTTCTGCTGTCTTTGTTGATAGAGTAGTTTTCATTTACCTTGTCACATACAGTAAGACTGGTGTTGCTGATTGGTCGGTTTTCCAGTCAGTGATGTTCTTAAATCACAAAGAAACATTCAGGATTTTTTCTAGAATTAAAAATTAAGTGACCAACAAATTTTAGTTGACCTCATATGACCCTTCACATTCCTTTTAGGTGTCGCTAAGCAACAGGGAGGTTGAGAAAGGATTCTCATTCAGAACAACAGGCGCCCAGGTTTCAGCAATACCACAAAACAAAACAGAAGGTAAGGTTACATGATTTGACTGAAAAGGTATTTGTTTTTGTTAATCAGTTAGATTAACATTCACTTCAGCCTGAACAATTTTAAATAAATGACTATTTTACTTCCCACTTTGTAGATCTCAACTGTCTCACGGTCGCTTTCAGTGACACAAAGCCAAAGAGTTTCATGGTAGGTCTGGCTAAGACAAAACTCGACTTTTTCTTTCTTTTTTTGGAAAATCTATCTATCTATCTATCTATCTATCTGTCAGGGTTTTGGTAAGGGAGGAACTCAGGTGCAGACAGGGATTCTCAAACAAAGGGTTTATTACAAAAAGGGGAAAACAAAAACCCACGAGGGGGAAAACAGGACTAGGGCAGATACAACAAATACTAAACAGGACTGATCAGACAAGATAAACAAAGACTCAAAACTAGAGAACACTAACTACAAATAACACTCACGGTTATACAGGGACTTCAGAGGTACAATCACAAGTGTAGAACACATAAGTAGTACACAAATCACAATGAACCGACGCAAGACAGAGCACACTTGGAGACCTAAATAGGGGAAACAATCAAGACACGACAGGTGGCACAGATGGGACAATCAAGACACGACTAGGTTAACAAGGGGGGCGGGGCAAGGGAACGAGACAACACAAGCACATGGCCCAAAGACAAGGCCATGCGCTTGTACACAAAACAAGGGTCTGTCATGATCCTGCCTCAAGACTAGGAAAAATCAAGGACACGAGGGCAGGATCATGACAGAACCCCTCCCCTAAGGAGCGGCTTCCAGACGCTCCTCAAGGGAACATCAAACACGGGACATGACAGACTGGGACACAGACACAAACCAACAAGACATGACTAATAATAACAAAGGCAAACATGAAAACACAACGGCAGGGTTAGGGTGACAAATCAAAAAAAACAAACAGGGAAGGGGAGGGGGCGGGACCACAAAGTTCATGGGGGACAGACCAGGGCGGGTGGGGGGGGTAGGAACCTTAGGAGGGTAGGACGAAGGCTGACGACGGGGGGTACGGGCAGGTCTGGGTGGTGAGGGGCGGGGAGGGGTCTCGGGACTACTGACGGGGGACATGACAGGAGCAGACAAGGGACGCGGGGCAACAACATCTACTGGACACGGGGCAACATCTACTGGACACGGGGCAACATTAACGGGACACGGGGCCACATCCACAGGACACATGACTACATCAGCAGGACACGGGGCTACACTCACGGGACACGGGGAGACGACATCTACGGGACACGGGGCCACATTAACGGGACACGGGGCTACACTCACGGGACACGGGGAGACGACATCTACGGGACACGGGGCCACATCAACGGGACACGGGGCCACATCAACGGGACACGGGGCCACATCAACAGGACACGGGGAGACAACGGCTGGACACATAGGACTTCTGGGGACAGGGTCAGGGGACAAAACAGGACTTACGGGGACTTCTAGGATTTGGACAAGACGGGACAAATAATCAGAAAAGGCTTTAGCAGCAAGGATAATAGGCATCTCCTTATGAGAAGAGACCGACTGTACAAGAGTCTTTGCTGCAGAGTCGGCCGCGGCTCTCTCCTCCGCTCTCACGACTGCAGCTCTCTTCTTTGCCGGCTCGGGCACGCTCACCGCTGCTGGCTCGGGCACGCCCACCGCTGCTGGCTCGGGCACGCCCACCGCTGCTGGCTCGGGCACGCCCACCGCTGCTGGCTCGGGCACGCCAGCTCTCTCCGCTGCTGGCACGGGCACGCCAGCTCTCTCCGCTGCTGGCACGGGCACGCCAGCTCTCTCCGCTGCTGGCACGGGCACGCCAGCGCTCTCCGCTGCTGGCACGGGCACGCCAGCGCTCTCCGCTGCTGGCACGGGCACGCCAGCGCTCTCCGCTGCTGGCACGGGAGGAGACAGGGTCACAGGACCGGCAGGCCCCCTCTTCCTCCTCTTCCTCCTTGGGCGCGGTGCAGAGGCCACAGCTGGGTCAGAGGCGGGTTGGGGGAGTTTGGTCTCGGGCAGGGCAGTCTCGGACGCCGAAGACTCAGAAGTTGACTCCCATGAAAACAGTCTCCCTCGTTTCATGGGGAGACTGCTGGCTGAGGAGGGCACCTCAGGACTCTGGGAGGGGCTTGACTGACCCCCCAGGGTTGCCACGGCCAGGACACGACCCTCCGGGATCGCCGGCAGCTGGGTAGGTGGGGACCTCTGTGGCTCCTCCTGGGAGAGGCTCTCCCACAGCCGGGCATAATTCTGGAGGATCCACTCCCCCTCGGGCGAGTATGGGAGGGTGACCCCCTTCCTGTCTGTGGGGGATGACATCCAGCACTGCCTCCGGAACTCCAACAGGTGTTGGAGCTCGGAGGACCTCCTGCCTGCTGAGTTCCTTCTTGGTCGGTTCATTCTGTCAGGGTTTTGGTAGGGGAGGAACTCAGGTGCAGACAGGGATTCTCAAACAAAGGGTTTATTACAAAAAGGGGAAAACAAAAACCCACGAGGGGGAAAACAGGACTAGGGCAGATACAACAAATACTAAACAGGACTGATCAGACAAGATAAACAAAGACTCAAAACTAGAGAACACTAACTACAAATAACACTCACGGTTATACAGGGACTTCAGAGGTACAATCACAAGTGTAGAACACATAAGTAGTACACAAATCACAATGAACCGACGCAAGACAGAGCACACTTGGAGACCTAAATAGGGGAAACAATCAAGACACGACAGGTGGCACAGATGGGACAATCAAGACACGACTAGGTTAACAAGGGGGGCGGGCCAAGGGAACGAGACAACACAAGCACATGGCCCAAAGACAAGGCCATGCGCTTGTACACAAAACAAGGGTCTGTCATGATCCTGCCTCAAGACTAGGAAAAATCAAGGACACGAGGGCAGGATCATGACACTATCTTTATTCTTAATTTTTTTAACTCAAGTTTTATGTTTTGGACTATAACTGTATTCAGATATTTATGCTGTGATTTGTTTCTTTTTTTAGGAGTCAAAGATCAGAACATGCCATTTTAAATTGAAGACGCCAGACAAATCAACTTTCACAGTACGTCTGGACAAAGACTTTCGAAGGAAATATATGAATGTTGAGAGGTAAGAAATCAGTGCTTTTTCTGCTCATGTTATCATTTTAATAAAGTGGTCCATTACCTACAATCAAAAGTGTGAAGTTGGTAAGTTGTTTTAGTATTTTCGGAAAGATAAATATAGGGTTATATATATATATATATATATATATATATATATATATATATATATATATATATATATATATATATATATATATATATATATATATATATATATATATATATATATATATATATATATATATATATATATATATTACAAAATGTGATGGCAAAACTGAATTGTCAGCAGCCATTACTCCAGTCTTCGATATGATATGATCCTTCATTCAAATATGTTGATTTGGTGCTTTTTGGTTTTTATTATTGTCACATTTCAAAATACAAGTATTACGTAAGAAAAACAACCCTTACTGAGCCCAAACTATTGAACAGTAGTGTATTCTTTAAAAAAATGTGATTAGCTTTATTTAAAGAATAAAAAAGACATAGAATTAGAAATGCCTTCTTCTGGTCCCAGAGTGATACAGATTAGATGAAACATTGATTAATTTTCATTGTACTCCATTTTCTAACACAGCATTGAGGTTGCTCCATGTCGAGACCCTGGATATTACGTTCAAAAATCCTTGAAGTCAAAGTTCGCGGCAGAAGGTGACAGTAATGCTGGACTGAACAAATACATGAGCAAAGGATTGACTCTCCCCATTAACACATTTGCTGGAATAATCGACTAAACGAACGAGGATCGGGATGGAGCCTGCTTGCTGTCAACATAAAGGCCAGTTCTGGACTCTTGCAGTATGTGTATTGTGTTTTAAACAATGCACTGTGTAGTAATGCCGCCGTGTGATCAAATGGTCAGCTAAGACACTTCGCCAAACAGGTTATACTGCAATATATACTTTTATCTGTGAATCACAAGTTGATTGGTCCAGGAAGTATTTTAATGTGTAACACAGCTAACTCACTAACACTAATGCATTCATGGTATTAAGTTTCTCAAAGAAGTAGGATTTACTTGAACTTGTTTTCTGCTTCAACAATCAACCTGTTCTTTAAAATGTACACATTAAGTCTATGTGAAGCAGAAAATTCTCCACACACTGCCAGGATTTCATCTGGATTTTCCACCAGAAAAACAGAATAACTGTTTATTTCAGTATAATGCAGGTGCAGTTGTTAGTATGTCTGAATAGCATAAAATATATGCCATATGACCAAGTGTTTCAGAGAAACTGACATTACCTTAATGATTTGCACTTCTTTGATACATTCTTTGTTTTATGCTTTTATTTTTATCCCACTATACATGTTTAAAAAATGTAGGACCTTCCATAAGAAGGTTTTATAGCATCACAAACATGTTTCAGATTAAAAAGCATAAAGGACATGTATTTTAATTACTGTCTATGTGATTGATATGTGTAGAACAGCACTATTGTTACACAAAAGCTTCAAGCTTTGAAAGGTTGTATTGTGCATTAAGCTGGTCAAGAGTCAAATACTGTCTTTAACACAATAATTAGTGGTGCCAATGTTTTAATCTCACATACATCAATATCTGTACATTCTGAATTATATGTTTGGGTTCTTTTCCAGCTGTTTCTGGTCTGATGCCAATAATCCCAGTTTTCCTGTTATGCCAGGCATTTATTTTAAAGAACAAAATATAATCACAATAATATGATTATCAAACCTAATTCAGTTTTTGGCATTAATTTATGCCAAAAGTTTGCACAATTTTTGATTTGACCTCTTGTTCTGTAAATATTGTGATTTGATTTTGTAAATAAATATGCTAAATAAATGTAGCATTTTCAAATTATTGCAAAAAAACGTGGGTCCAGATTTATTAACATAATGTTAATAGTTATGTTTAAATTTTTACTTTTACTGTTCCTTTTTCTTTTTTTTTCCCATTTTTTTTCTTTTCTTTTCTTTTTTTCTTTTCTTTTCTTTTTTCTTTTCTTTTTTTTTTTTTTTTTGAAGAAGAAGACGAAGAAGAAGAAACAATCATTAAGCAATAAACTTGAAGGTACACCGACGATACAAAAATGTTGCTGTTGTTGTTGATGATGATGATGATGATGATGGCCACAAGATGTCGTCAAAGAGTCAGGAATAGCAGTGTAACTGCTGCCGCTGCATAAGGATGCCTAGTTATCCACAGCCGTCGCTATTTTCCTCAGCAACGAGAACCGCTGGATCCGCTGCATTATTTGAGCGAGCTCTCTTGCTTTCCCTGTCTCAACTAAGTCAGAATATTGGTATAAGATTAGGCTTCAGTGGAGTGCGATGGATGAAAAGCGCAGAGCATCCTGTCAGTATGGATCCCTGGAGTGCACGAAGTGGAAAACAGATGTGGACCAAACAGGTATCCCTACACCTCTCTGTATCAAAACCTGTCAAAACGTATTGGTGAAAGGTATAGTAGACTATCACACACTTGCATTCTCTTCTTCACTGGGGTTTGTGCAGACTGAACGCCTCAGGTAGAACTTCTGCTGTTGTAAAGAATGAGATCAGGTTTAAAATTGTTATGCTGACATCTGAAAACAGCTCATAAGAGTCTCATAGTTAAGCCATTAATAACTTAAATGATCTACATGGAGATATACTTTGCGTAGACTGCATGCCGTCGTGACTTTGAAATGGAAAGGAGATCCAGGAACATGCCTTTTCTAGAGCTCTTGTGGAGTTTACAGTGTCATACTGGCTTTATTACATTTGTTTAAATACTCTCGCAGCACAGCACCTTCTGCTGCTTTCAGAAGATCAGTTACTGAACATTAATAATAAAGTTTTGCGAAATAAACTTATGGGGATCATCCGGTTAAGCAACTGTGGTCCGTTCAAATCAATTCCAGGGCTTCATTATCAACTGTATAATTAAAAATAATGTAGCTGTATAATTGATAATAATATATTTAATTTTTTAATAGAATAACTCTGTAAAAACTGCTACAATAAAAACATAAATTTGTTAACTGTTAGTTATCTTACAACATGGTGAAAAAATAAAAAAGTAAAAGGTAATTTTGCTGTAAAACGTTGTCAAATGTAGGGTTTTTGGAAGTAAGAACTATGAATTCTCATGTTGCTTATGGTGAAGAAGAATTGAAACGTCATTTGTTGAACTACCTGTGTGACACATCACAAATTTTATTTAAATTTTTTATTTTATTTTTATTCTTTTATTGTTTTTATTACATGTCTACCTAAGAAATTTATTTTTCAGAACAGTTCTTATGTGCACTGTACCACATTAATTCTACTGCTTTCTCACTCAGTCGAGCATATTTGAATGATTTTCCTTTATGAATGCCTAACCTGACGTAAAAAGTCTCAATGCTTCAGTGGAGTTGCTAACTTGCACATGAAGGAACAACTTGCCTCTTGGCACTGATTTTTGAATAGCTCTGTTCGTAAGAATATTTGATTTAAATGTTCTAGTGACATCTTAGATCAGTACCGGTCCTGAAGACACCTATTGATGGTTTGGATACAAAGAGGCTTGTGGCCCAAATAAGAAAGGGGAAAAGGTCAAATTCATAAATCTAACATCAGAGAGGAAGACATTTTTAGCATGTTGTTCCCATTTCTGTATTTTAGATCATTTAGAAATCCCAAAAAGGTTAAGTTAACTGTTAAAAAGGTCTACAGAATAAGAGTTTAGATTAAACCCTCCTGCTGCAATAGGAAAAAATTGTGGTCAAGCAACTAGTGTTGTTATTATTAACTAAAAATGAAATAAAAAATAAATTTAATAGTTAAATAGATATATAAAACAACTAATAAAATTGATAAAAAAAATTACAAAATTACTTAAACTGTATATAAAAATATAAGCTAAATAAAAATATTAATAAATACTAAAATAACTATATATATATATATATATATATATATATATATATATATATATATATATATATACACACACACACACACACACACACACACACACAAATATTGGTTGATTAATTAGTCAATACATTGGTGTGTTACTAAATAACAAATGAAGACGCTATATTGTTTGAAGAAATATATTATTGACAAAACAAGGCTTTGTTTCAATTTAAACCTTTTTTTCTGAATATTGTAATTTTCCCCATCTCATGAACTGAGTGGCCACCCAGCCGAGTAAAACTGACAGAAAGTATTAGCCTCAGCCTAGCATTACGGTTACCATGCCACTCATGAGAAAGAGACAGTTCACAGTGCCACTGGAGACATCAGCAGTGACATAACCAATTGTAGGATCAGGGGAAGAATTATGCTAGGCCTCCTAAAGGTGCATCTTGAAATGTATCTCATCTTTTCAGAAATTCAGTAGACATTCATTAAATGTTATATTTTGTTATAGAATGAAATCTGAGCTATATTCTGAGCTTTGTGGTCGTGATCAGTGTGGCTTCAGTCCAGATCTTCTTTTTTTCTGTGTTTTCAGAGGCAGATGTGGTCTCAATGGCAGACTCTACTATCACAGTGGGAGACATAGAAGGGGAACTCTGTAAGATTGAACGGATCAGAGATATTTTGATCAGGAGGGAATCTGAGCTCAGATACATGTGAGTAAACTGGTTTTTACATGTACATATTTATGATATATACCGGTGGTGTTCTGAAATAAAGAGGCAAAGTCCTCAATTATTATTTTATTTTTATTTTTATTTTATTTTTTCAAATTTAAATTTGTGTCCCAGTCATATTTTCTTGGTTAAACAAACATTACTTAGACTATCAGAGGGGAAAAAAACTATTATATTTTATATTTTTACTTTAACAGCGCAATCAATATTCTATTTCTTAATGCCAAGTATTAATCTAATCAAGTTAGTGTTTTTAATCATTTTACATTTATTCCAAAATAATAAATCAAGGCAGTAACAATTTAAACAATATATTTTATTTGTGAACTTATGTTTGGCAAAGGTTTGGAGGGAGGACTCAAATGCTGAGTGAGTGTTAACTGATTTCTTAGACAAACTAGCTGACAAGACATGAGAAAGAGAGCAGGGGAGAAAACAAGCCAAACGATAGGCAGGGAAGGACTGGAAGACAGGCAGGCTGAGAGAATGACCACAGAGTCCAGTCCAGGATGGCAGTCAGCCAGTGAGCAGTGGAGGCAGGGCAGGAGGTAGCAGCGGTAGCCTGACAGTTTACACATGTAACCATACTCGGCCCGGCCAGAACGGGGCTACTAGCAGCAGATGGAACTACCAGGAGCATAGTGTGATGTCTCTCGAGTCGCAAACAGACGAACCTGAGCCTGGCCAAAAACTCTCCAAATCTGCTTCACCACCTCGGTGTAAAGATGCGATTCCCCGAACCTCGGTGTGCAAATCGGGGGGGAAAGGCAGGATCTGTCATCGAGGTGGCAGCTTAGTTAACAGAAAGTGCTCATCCACCTTACTTTTCTGGGGTTCAGACTTTTTCTCTGCAGGTCAATCGATGTTTACCTTAGCCACAGCACAAGTTACCACCTCCAAAAGCTCCTCATACTGGGGGGACTAGGGGGGTGAATCCTCATCGATGCCCATCACTTCAACTTCCTCAGAGGAAGACAGAATGGCAAAACGCTAATGCCGGCTTTGCCGTACATGCTTTTAAGCTTCCTGGTCTCTGACATCACCTGCCTATATAATCTTGCCCATCCATTGGACTCATTACAAATGTGATTCAGAACCAGTCAAGTAGAAGGCATTCCCAAAACGTTCCTCAATGCAGCTCGAGTTCCTGAAGAGGAAATAAACAATAGACTACAAACAATTAGGCAAGGAAAACTCAGTATCACCAAGAATAGTAAGATAAACTAGCAACACTGAAACATAAGAATAATAAACTGGAAAAACAAGAAGGAAAAGGAGAATATAAAGGATCCATGATCATGTGGAGCAGGTGACAACACTCAGACAAAACAAAGACTCAAGAAGGACTAAACAAGAGGGCATGGTAATGGGTTACAAGGAGACAGGGCAAGAAGTGCACATCTCAAACACAAACAAAGACAAAGTCATGTGCTCACTCTCAAACAAGGAAACATGAAACAAGGACAACACTGACCAGACTGTGAGGGCAGGATTCTGACAGTACCTTCCACACAATGGACACCTCCAGGCATCCACATTGTGCAAAGAAGTCCAAGCAGGTACCAAACAAAGACAGGGGTGACTTAAAGTCCTAGAATAGCCAGTAAACACCGGGGGTGGGACAGGGAGGGTGGAAAATCCATAGGAATGGCTAGGGGCTGACCAAGGAGGTTCTGGCCTTGCAGAACCGTAACTGGGAAATACAGAGGGTGGGAAGGGAGGGATGGGAGCTTGATTGGTATTATTCTTGGTAACAGGAACTGGTCTGACAGGTCTGGACTTCCAACTGGGCTTCGTGACAGGGGCAGAATCATGGACAGAAATCAGTGACAGAACTGACAGGGAAGAGGCATGCCTTGGGAGCTGGTTCTGGGACAGATTCTGGGTTGTCCTTAAGGGTAAAATGATCAAACCTTGACATTGACTTGGAAGGTTTCTTAGCGGCAGGAGCCAACAATAGGCTGGGCTCTGGGGAAAAAGCAGACACTGGGGTGGACTCAGGGGCTGGTGCCAGCACTGGGGTGGACTCAGGGGCTGGCTCGGGGACTGCTCTCTCTAGAGTGGGCTTGGGAACAACCCAAGAGGCTATAGAGGCCTTGGGGATTGCTCTCTCAGGAGCGGGCTTTGGGACTGCTCTCTCTGGAGCGGGAGCGAGTTCTTGAGCAGTTCTCTCCACAGCGAGCTCAGGTACCGCTCTATCTGAAGCGGATGTAGAAACAACCTCCTCCATAGCGGACTCTGGAGGCTACTGTACTTAGAGCTTTTAATGAGCTGTTTGGGAACAGCCTCCATGGCTGTGACTGAGAGAGCGGGGTGCTCGGAGGTGGCCTTCATAGCAATAATAGGCTGAATGAGAGCCTTATTCAAAACGTTGAGAGCAGGCCGCTCAGGAACAGCCTCTGGGGGCACAACAGGAGAAGCAGGAATCTAAGATATGACCTCCTTGAACATAAAAGGTTGAATGAAAGCTGCTGGAATGGCCTTCATGGCTAACACAGTGAGACTGGGTTGTTTAGTACTGGCCTCTGTGGACATGACTTGACTAACAGGAACATCTGTTGTCTTCACATGACTTGCAGGAACAGCATCTGGAGAGTCAACTGGGGAAGCAAGAAGCTTGGAAATGGCCTGTGAGGCTGGAACAGGCTAAATTAATGCTTCTGCCTCATCCTCCGTGGCCAAGAAAGGAGAAGCTGCCAGCTTAGGTATCGCCTCTGTGGACAACATAGGATTAATAAGCATGGCTTCAGTGGACATAACAGGATGGCCATTAGACTGCACGGCACTGTCCATTTTTTCTACTTCTCCAATATATTGAGGTTGCGTGCTTGACCACATCTATAGTATCTGTAGTTAACTCGGCCAATGCAGGCAGACAGGCAGTTATCTTAGTGACTTGAGCGGAGACAGGAACTGGCCCAGCAGATTGTGACAGGAATAGAAAAAAACTGGAGCAGGCTTGACTAGCTCCAGAGTGACTGGAGCGGGTTTAACTGGTTCAAGAATGACTGGATCAGGCTTGACTAGCTCTGAAGTGACTGAAGCTGTCTTGACTGGACCTGAAGTGACTGGAACAGATTTTACTGACTCTGGAGTGGACTTGACTGATTGAGTCAAGAATGACTGGATCACTGGCTCTGGAGTGACTGGAACAGGCTTGACTGCCTCTGAAGAGACTAAAGTAGGCTTGGCTGGATTTGGAATAGAATATGAATAGAAATGTCTCTTGACTATCTCTGGGAAAGCTGTGGTTGATTCAACTGACTCAGAAATAACTGGGACCGGCTTAGGTGGTGGCTTAGGTGGTGGAAGCATTCCCCACTGGATGCGATGACCAATATACCTAGAGAAGTCCCAGAAATTCAAAATCTTGAGGTTATCCATCTCCCACTTAGGTACAGGATTTTCCAAGCAGGTATTGAAAATATATAATCATAATCAAGCCCCCTTGACATCTTTCAGAAAAACTGGGTAAATGTACATATATCCCACCCCTTTTGGAGAAGGTTAGCCAGACCTTGATGGCGAGCCAGTCTCTCCCGGGAATTAGCAGGTGGCAGAATCTTGATACTCATACTGCTCAGTCCAATGTTGGCCAGTTCGTTCGGTCAAGGGTCTGGAGGGAGGACTCAAATGAAGACTGAGTGTTAACAGGTTTATTAGACAAACTAGTGGATAAGACAAGGGAAGGTGAGGAGGAGAGAGAACACAAGAGAGAGACTGGCAAAAAAAATATGGAAAGGGAGAACAATATAAAGGAGCTGAGAACATGAGGAACAGGTAAGAACACACATAAAAACAAGGACTAAGCAAGGAGAGAATGTGAGAGACAGGTGACAACACTCAGACAAACAAGAGCTAAACATAGGAGTGTGGTAATGGGTAACAAGGAGGCAGGACAAGAGGAGCACATTGCAAACACAAAGACAAAAACATGTGCTCAGACACAACACAAACAAGGAAACATGAAACAAAGACAACACTGACAAGACTGTGAGGGCAGGATCCTGACAATGTTCAGCTATTCTTTTTAATAGTTAACTTTTAACTCATTTAGAATTTTCTGATCAGTAGTCATCAAAGCTTGTTAAATATTGGTCACAGACCACAGACCACAGACATGAAGATTTACTTTAAACTTCACCAAGCTAATTACTCAATAAAAACTCAGATCATGTTTTATGCTATTTTAAGTATTATATTTACACCACTGTTATATTTAGTGAGTTGTTTACTTCCTTTTTTAATTAGTCTTCACATTAAAAAATTATATAGTTCATTCAGACTGATTCACAAACAGAGTCAGGATTAATCACATGAACCAATTACAGCGAATTTAACTAGTCATATCCAATCATATTGTGATACAGGCATTGGCTCCTTTCATGTAAATTTCCTCTCATGAAAAATACATGTAAACTCACCACATGCTTTAGGAGGTCACTCAGACCCCATGTCTGTTAAAATTCACTAGGCTAAGGGGAGGCAAGTGAGACATAGACTCCTGCTGTAACTTTACCTGCTGGTGTCACTGTTGTACAGTGTTTCTTTAGAAAGATGAGTGATTACTACACTTTTTAATGCTATATTTGGTAATATTGGCTTTTATGCCAATTTTATTGGTAATACTGGTTTTATTTTTTTACAAAAAAAAATTCTCATCCAATATTTTGTGGAGGTGTAAGCCCTATCTCCCAGGTCCTCACCGCCACACCTCATTCTTGTTCCAAGTGGGTCTCCGGCATGGGAGGCAGATGCACTAACAAGGAGGCTTAATGATTGCAGATCAGGGGAGTGAGGTTTACCTGCACAGCACCTACTCGGTGGCTCTGTTACACTCACCATAAACCTATGTACCAATGTAACCCCCCTCTCCTGGGTCCTCACCTCCACACCTCATCCTTGTTCTGATTGGGTCTCGAACCAAGGTCTTTGGCATGGGAGGCAGACGCACTAACAAGGAGGCTAAATGATGGCATCCACTAGTGTCAGTTGCTAGTCGTGTGTCCCTTGAGATCCTACTCGCTGACCTCCATTACAGAGGCACTGCCTCCATTGCCTCTTTGGTGGAAATGCCCCTGATATATACTATGGACCCTACATTTCTGTGACTGACAACTAGTAAAAGTGTCCTGTCATCCTGTGGATTGACAAGTTGTTTTAAGAATGGATGGATGGATGCAGTCCCCTGGTTGACATCTACTGAACTACAGCTTTGTGCAAAACTTGGTGATCCATGTTACTTTATGTATCATGATTTAAAGGAACACTCCGACTTTTTGGGACTTTAGCTTATTCACAGTATCCCCCAGAGTTAGATAAGTCCATAGAAACCTTTTTCATTTCTGTGCGTTCTGTAAGTGTTATTTGACGCACCCACCGCTAGCCTAGCTTAGCACAAAGACTGGATGTAAATGGATACTGTTAGCATAGTAATCCCAATAAGTGACAAAATAATGCAAACATTTTCTTATTTACATGTTGTGATCTGTATAGTCACAGCGTGAACAAATAACAAGCCTATATGAGACAGAGCCCATTTTTAATTGTATAAATACTGGGAACTATATTCTCACTAGGCGTAGGGGCACAGCTTACGTTACTTGGGCGTAGTGATTAGCGCAGCACCCGAGACGCGCAGTGGTGAGGATCAGAGAGTTCGCTCAGAGTTGGAGTAATAGAGTCAGCAATCACTAGATAGTAAATTTATATTTTACAATCATGGGTGTTCGCTGTATTGTAAAGAGCTGCGACAATAAACAGGGGAGACCAGGTAATACTATGATGTTTCATAGAATTCCAACCAAAAACGCTGACCTGATGTATCGATGGCTACTTGTTCTGGGTGCAGTTCCAAACACACCTGTAAACACCATCACAAAGTATTTCGTTTGCTCTGAACATTTTACTGTAGACGACTATTTTGAAAAAATGCAAGTTGCCACATGGACCATGAAACGCGTGCTAAAGGATACAGCCATCCCATCGATAATAAAGACAGGACAAATTGGATCACCTGTTGCTGCGGTAAGTGTTCCGTTATGTTTTGAGATGACTAACAGTAGCCATACTGTAACAGTGCCATGCTAATGTAATTTAACCTTAGTAGTGACACTATTACGTGAATAGGGGCTCCGTGTATCCCCTTTATTTTTATTATTGTGTTGTCATGAACACACTGCTCATGATCATTATAACAAAATCACTTACTTGGTGGACAGCTGACCATTAGGTCCACTCGGCATTTTCCAGTTGATCTTGTCACAATGGGGGAAAAAAAGGACAACTGCCGGGTGTATTAGGGCAGAGAAATCTTCCGTGGTAGTGACGCAAATATTTTGATTGTCATCAAGCCTTGACATTGATGGCAAAACCCGGTCCCATTCATTACAACAAAGGCATTCGGTTTCTGTCGGCATAGGTTGGCATGTTCCACATTTACAGCACCAGTCTGTGTTCGTTCTGATTCTCCCTTCGACACATCTTCCAAAGTTTGTAACTCCTCATCTGTGTATTCTGGCTCAAAACTATATGGTTCTGGATCCTGGTTTGATACACAGTAAAATTCCTCTGAGTCTGACAATTCCTCAAAGTCAGCCATGATCACGAGTCATGTCTAGCTAGTTAGTCACGTTTGTTTGTTTATGGAACCATAAACAGCGCGTCTCGTGTGCTGCGCTAATCACTCCGCCCAAGTAGCCACTCCGCCCAAGTAACTTTAGCTGTGCTCCTACGCCTAGTGAGAATATAGTTCCCAGTATTTATATGATTAAAAATGGGCTCTGTCTCATATAGACTTGTTATTTGTACACGCTGTGACTATACAGATCACAACATGTAAATAGGAAAATGTTTGCATTATTTTGCACTTATTGGGATTACTATGCTACCATTATCCATTTACATCCAGTCTTTGTATTAAGCTAGGCTAGCGGTGGGTGCGTATAACACTTACAGAACGCACAGAAATGAAAAAGGTATGTATGGACTTATCTAACTCTGGGTGATACAGTGAATAAGCTAAAGTCCCCAAAAGTCGGAGTGTTCCTTTAAGAATGTTTCAAAGAGAATCTTCAATGGGTGCAATGAAATCTGTCCTATTTTTTTTATTTTTTTTTTGAAACCTGAATAGCATATTTGAACAACCTGGTCTCATAAAAATAAGTACCTCTGTGTACTTTTTGTGCAACACTGTTTTTACGTACCTTACTGCATATTTTGCCGCAGTTTCAAAGAGAAATGTCCACTGAGTCCACTGAGAAAATTATGCTTTATTAATTGAAACTGTAAATTTGTATGAAAATGAATAAAATGTGTAAGAGTTTTAATGCCTCTAGTGTTTATTTATTCTGGAAACTGCAGTGATAAGTACTTTTGGGTACGTATTTCACGTCTCGCTAAAATGTTCCCCCAGCTACATTTATGCCATGTGACCAGTGTAACAGAAATGAGTCAAACCAGACAAATTAAAGAGTCTATCAAAGCGATGTTTGAAACACGGAGCCAAATTCCTCAGGAAGTCATAAATCAGTTCTAGTGCCACAAGAACCAAGCAAGATGACCAACCAACTTGTTCACACAACAGCTTTCAACACAACACCACTAGAACAATTATTGAAAATTTCAATTTGAAGAAGAGAAATTTGGTGTCAAATGTGTTGTTCGTAATGGAAATGCAACGCTGGACATCACATGTAAGCCCATGAGATCGAGTTAAACACTTCCATTGACTTCCCCCCACCTAGCAGAACCAGACTGAAATTCCTAAGGGGGGGAAAGGGGCTTTGAACCTCTTCACAGAACATCCCTATGTCAGAGAGTGACAAAGAAACTTCTTTTTGTACATATATATATATGGACCAGAATGAACTCAAAAAGACTCATAAATGAATCAGTCCATCGCTTCACTCCATATTCATTTATGTGTAACCCACACATTTGACTATCATGTTATAATCACTTATTGTGTATGTTTTTTTTAATAACTATCACATCGCTTAACGATTCATAATTGTGTTTGGTATGTGTGTGATCGAATCTGCTTGCTTGATATTGTCCTGAAAATCATTTATTTGTAAAATATATCATAACCTGGTAATAGGAATCATGTCAAAAATTAGACCCTGCAAGGCAGGAAAATTCGGACCACATGCTTGGTAAGATAAACATATGATTTATGATACCCCCGAGCCAAGACAATATCTGATTGGTCAAGACAACATTTGAGGTGTGGCCAACAGGCCAGTTTAAATACTGAGGACACCATAAAATCTTTGCTTTTAGTCTCTGGCTTTTAGTCTCTAGCTGTGCTTCTGCTATCAGCCATGTCTGCTTGTAGTTTGCTTTTAGCTTTTAGCTTGTAGCTTTGCTACCTAGCTTTAGCTTCTCTAGCCATGCTGTTTAGTCATCACTGTTCTTTGAGCACGGTTCCAGCATGCTTCGACCTGCAAGCCTGCTGCTACTTAGCCACGATGAGAAGGAACACAACCTTGTCTCGTCAAACTTTATTTATTTTCTTTTCCGTTTGAGAGTTTCGTGTTCTGAGTTAAGTTTTGTAACGTCGAGTCTCCGACACCTGACCTCGGGTGCCGTTTATGTGTTAGATTAGTTTATATGTCTTAGATTTATCTAATAAAACCTTATTCATATTGAAAAGAGATGTATCTTGTGTTTTGTGCTTACAAGTTAATGTCTTAAACTGCCGATCTTGTTACTGTGCTAATTGATAGTGTTTCACTATACTTTGGATATTAATATCCAGCGCAGATTTGATGTTAAACGGCCCGTTCACTGAATCGCAGGGCGTCTCAGTGATAAGCCGTGAAACAGTGATTCTGTTCAAATTCCCTTTAAAATCTTAAATGATTCCCTTTGAGCTAAATTGACCTGTTTCCGTTACACCAGGAAGTATTTTAAATGCATGTGTCTAAATGTCTAAATGGCCAAGACCACACTGTATTTATATGGATTACACAACTCTGTAATTTTATTTTGAATACAGTACTTCATTGTGATTGGCCAGTCTCAGCATTCTGTGGTCAAATATCTTTGTACAATGACTGCAGAGGCAGTATGTACTGCACAGCAACCCAATGACTTTATTAGTATTGAAATAGTATGTGTTGAATCTTGTGATCGCCATCTTTAGCAGTTCTTCAAGTCGATCGCACCTAATAATAACGCGACTAGATGAGACATAACGTTATAACATTTTGTTTCATCCCATTTTGGTCAACGAAAACGAAGAGACATTTTATCATAGTTTTTATTTTGTAAAACACATTTAGTCTCATTTTTATTGTTCAACAATATTGCATTATACATTTAATTATAGTCATTGTTATATGACCAGCATTTTCGTCACGTGATTTTTTTCGTCAAGGTTTGTTGGACGATGTGTAGTCATAATTTTAATTGACGAAAGCAACAGTACGCAGTCACTACAGTCTCTTTCTTTGCATGTGATATAATAAGTTAAACTCAGATCAATTATTCACAGTCCATTTTCTGTGATTATTTAGCAATAACAACCTACTGACTTTAAATTAACCCTTACATATTAATATTTATGTTTTGGTTTTGTTCTATATTGTTCAAAGTGTATCCATGTCATTAATGTTTTTAGGTTAACAGAAACATTTTCTTTCATTACATTTTCAGATTCCAGATAAACACACTACATGAACAGTAAACTTCTATATTAATGTAATAACCAATTTTGTCAATTATAATTGATAGTCAACAGCCAAACCCACAAGCCTTGAGCAGTTCATAAAGTTGATATGAGATCCTTCTCACCATCACATCGGCAGTCATCTGTCCTTCCTGCTCCCATTACCAAGAGCTACAATCAGCCAGCTGCCCCTCGTTAAGATGTTAATGCTTTGCTTTTGATGCTGCCAGGGTATCTAATGCATGGATATTGGTTTCCCCTCACAATCGTTTGGGGAAGAGATTTGACTATCACAAAATCAGTGGGGCATTTATTCCCAATTGTTTGATTGGTGCTCAGCCTCCACAATCTGTCTCAACTGAACCGAAGCGATACTGAGCTAAATCCAGCTTCCAGCTTCATCATTAAACTGCATATATGGTTTAAAATTCAGAGACTGGATGCACTCTAAATACTACTCTCTGACACGAGCAGCATGCAAAAATGGTAACATCTTAATTAGTAAAGTAAAAAATAAGAATTTATACAACAAAAGCTAAATTGCTGTAGGGTAACATAACTTGGACCATGAGTACATTATAACATGTTTTTGTTTGCATATACATTGAAATATTGAATACATTGCAAACATATTGATGGCATCTTTGCTTGACTTTAGAAAGAAAAAAAGACAAAATATCACATATATATATATATATATATATATATATATATATATATATATATATATATATAACATTTTATTTATCTTACATTAAATTCATTGTCGTATAAAAATATCTATTTGCATTTAAAATTGTCACTATGTTGTGGCTATCTATAACATAGACTTATCTATAATGGAAAAAAAAATGATGTTGTTATTATTAAATACACTTCTCTGACTTTTTAAGATCTGATTTTGTATTGATTAGAGAATTGGTTAAATTTAAAGTGGGGTTAGGGACTCAGAGGAGTCAGTTGTGTAAACTACAAACAAATACCTACAAATATTAATAAGATCAGGATGCATGAGCAATGTTCAGACTCTCATTGTCACTGCAATATACATTGGGAATACTTTGCATAATATGCAAATGTTCTGTATGCATGAGTGACCAACTGCAGCTGCCAAAATGAGCAGTAAACAACAGATCTTACAGCATGGAATACTATATCCCAAAATGCAATGTTTTCAACCAAGATTTTAGAACAAAATGTAAACTGGATGCTTTCATTACATTTTATTTTAACACCATGAGGTCATGTGACAACAGTGTAGAAAATGACTGTTTGAGATGGTTACAGTAGGTTAAAGCTTACTGTTTTAATTACTAGAATTTGACAGTATACAATGTCCAGTCTGCCGTATTCAGCAAGTTTTAGCTGGTATTCCATTCCAAACATTGCAAAGTAAATACTGAGTCACAGTGTGAAGCTTTTTATATGCTCAAAAAGTTATTTTTATTGACTTAAAATACTGCTTTTATTTTAAAGCTAGTTTTTTTTGGTGTAACATATTTAAGTTGGTTCAGTAATGTTGCTCATGAAGCAGATTTTTTTTTTGCAGTAAAGACTGTAAATGCTTCTGCATGCTTTATTTGTCTGTTCTTTTGTTTTGCAGGATGGATGATATCCAGTTATGTAAAGAAATTACAAGACTGAAAAAAGAGCTTCAGAAGCTTTTGTCTATCCCAGGTGAGATCTGGGAAAGCCTTTGGAATAAATTACAGTAAAAAAAATATTTTTTAACACTTAAAGTTCATTTTGTTTGTTTTTTAACAGTAGCCTACAGCTGCAAAAGTTCCTTCTACTATAACTTTACTGATGTTACTGATAATATTATTCAATTGCTTTTGCAGTTTTCTAAAAGTAGCACAGCATGCAAAAGCAAATATATTCCAAACTTGTTTTCTAGAATTTTTTTTTCTGTTAGCGTATAAGTGGCCTTGTCTTAGTAAGCATGACAATGAAAGCTTTTGATTGGTAAAAAATAAAAATCCATTTTCAGATAATGACAAGTCTAATGAAGACAAACAGAAGGAGGAAGAGCTTCTGAAACAGATTCATAAATTAGTGGAAGCCAGAGACTTCTTAGTAGATGACGTGGAGTTTGAGCGTCTCAGGTAAGCCGATTGTAGCATGCTGGGAAATGACGAAGGCTTATACACTATTTATTTGCACCCTTTATTAAATCTCTGACTGAGCTCAATACTGGGGCAGACAGAATTTGGTCTAAGGCCTGAGGAAAAAAACATTACTCACTCTCTAAGTACAGAAGTAATAGGATTTTATTTGTAATAAAGCCATGCTGCCACATCCTGTCTCAGCAATTTCAAACACTGAATGCAGGAAAAGTCTGCTCAGTGCTTGTGGCCAGTGTAGGTCCATTTCCAGCCAGTTGTCGAAGGCTGGAATGGGAGTCATGTAACATGTTGCAAACCATTCACCTCCACTGAGCAGAAGGCTTTTGTAAAGCCAGCAGAATACCATGAACAAACAAAGAAAGATAAATTTATGATACATGAATTCACATTATATTTTCAGATTATATTTCCCAGCAATAACATGAAAACCTTGAGCTAACTGAGGAACATGAAGGCCATGCATAAATAGTAATTTATACAGTCAGTTTTCCCATGATGCATTGCTTTATATCACCATAGTTACTTCTGCTGTACAGGGAACGGGAGGAGGACAAAGAGATGGCTGAATTTCTTAAGTCCAAACTACCAAAATGCTCTCAAACCAAGGGTAAGTCATTATTTTATGGTTGGCCATGCATTAAAATATGAAACTTCTTTATTGCATAGGGTGTCTAGAATACAAATAATGTGGGATATTTTGTAAACATTAGTCACTAGCTATGTTTCAAATGGTTTAGCCTCACACACAGCCCTAACCAACTATAAAAGCTGTACAGTAATACATTTCATGATTTTTTCGCTCAGAATTTTGACCCAATTTACAGTCTGGACAAACTGACATAAATTCCCCAAAATTTAGAGCTAGTCTGCAGATTTGAGTAGACAAATGTAATAGACAATTGCACAGTGTGTGATGGTCACAGTCACATATTTTTTTAGCTTCAGAATATGTCCAGTCATGGTCAATCAAAAATGTTTCACATTTTCAGAACACATAGGGCCCTATAATAAATACACCCTGCCCAATGCGACGCATGCAGCGCAAGTGTGTTTGCTTGTTTTAGTCTGGCACATTCGCATTTTCCCGTCCAGTGCCACGTCATTTAATTAGCAAATGCATTTGTGCCCATTTGTGCGCCCATGGGTGTGCTGGTCTAAAAAACAGGTGTGTTCAGGCATATTGCTGGCACAATGCTATTTTAAGGAGCTGAAAATAGACTGCGCCACAGTCCAACTCAAACCTGGTCTAAGGTCTGGCGCAATGTTTTTTATTTTTTATTTAAAGAGCATGTTAGTGTAGACGGGTCCGCAACATGCGTACACGCTGCTTATTAAACACAAGGATGCACAGCAGCACACAAACATGCCAAATATTAGAAATTAAAGGATGGCAATGCATAAGAATTTTTTGTAAGCTAATTATATATATATATATATATATATATATATATATATATATATATATAAATGCCTACATGTCATAATGGATAGTCATTGCATGTATCTGAATTAGGTTATCTATTTGCTCACACACGAGCAGCTCCGTTTCATCTCGGAGACGCATTCTGTCTTTGCGCTTGCCAAATTGTGCCGTATAAATATCAAATCCGCCATGGCACGAGTGCAACTGGCTCTTAAAGGGAATGGAAGATGAGACTCTGATTGGTTTATTGCATGTTACGCCCTAAAAACATCCATTACTCATTAAAAGAATAGGGACAACCCATTTTGACCATGCGCCCGGGCGCGCCAACCATTTTTCCATCGTTAAAATAGCAAAAGTGGATTTGGACACACCCTGAGTGCACCTGCCCCATGCGCTTTACACCTTGCGTTTAGATCATTAAAATAGGGCCCATATTGTTTTCATTTGTCACACATCTCCTGGCAGCATCTCCTAGCAGACTTAAAAGTCAAGAAATTTCATTTTAAGATATGCCCAGTTTCAACTAACCCTACCATACAGTATATATATATATATATATATATATATATATATATATATATATATATATATATATATATATATATATATGTATATACTCCTAACACTTATCTTTGAATTTTAAAATGTCCCGCGGATAAAAATGCTTTTAAAAAGAAAACCAACCACTTCAGGTTAACTTTGCACAGTGACAATCTCTGCAGACTAATTTAAATATTGCATGGGAAAGACAGATCCTATTGGTTATCCAGACAGGAAAGTCAGTTGATGTTGCCAAGTGTAAACGCGTTGTGTTCTTATTGACTGGTGATCCAATCTGCTTGATCGGTGTAAATGCAGCCTTGGTGTATAAAAAAACTCTGTCTATGAAACTCTTCTATGTAGGTGTTGCTCGCAGTGGGAGAAGGCCGCCCAGAGCCCAGCAGACTACCCCCTTTGTAACCAAGACAGGCCTCACTTTGCTGAAAGAGTGCTGTGGATTCACCTGCTCTATAATGTAAAAGACAAACTTTCGGCAGTGACTGCAGGAACACAATGCAATTCTGGAGCCTTGGATGAGGATGACCTTTTAATGACACCAGGAGACTCAAAGAATACGATGCGAACCAAAACTAAAGGTTTCTGAAAGACAAAGCTATGAAGTTGTCTGTTGAGGAATAGCAGTTTAAGAAAACTCTTATATTGTTTAACATTCTTTAATATGTTTCCACACCCATTTGCTCGCTTTCTACCTAATTCTCATTTTTCTTTGAAAAATCCAGTTTCAGCCCAGCTGGCTTGCTGTCATTCCCTGCCCTTATCTTTTCCCTCTTGAGACATTGCTACAGCACTGCAGTACCTGTGACTTCATCATCCATAAATGCTCAAGTTTCAGTAGAGGTTCCATTCAGATTGCTGTTTCTTAGCCAAGCCAGGCTCATTGGAAAAATGTGCCTGTGGCAAGATTTATGCTAAATAACATTATTTTGCTTCTTGCATTTTTTCACAACACATTGAAAGTCAAATGTTCCTGTGAGTGGCGCTAACTGGATGTTCAGTTTTATCTGTAACAGATTAACATAAATCTGGAGCAGGTTTATTATGTTCTTTTTTACACAAATGGGGCAGTTTGGAAATTAAATGTCGGTGAGTGAAATTAAAATTTTCAGTCATATGTACAAATAACATATAATCCATACTAATTTCTATAAACTCCATTTAACTGATATTGTCAACAAAAAGTAAATATGAGATAAAAACACTCACTGAAGGAACAATGCAATTTAATCTTCTTCTATAAGTCCTTGAGCTCATTTATTGTGAATGTGTTTCACAGGACTCATACCTGAGTGCTCCACATTGCAAATACAATACTGTACCAGGTGAGCTAATGAGCAAGTTTACTATGACAGAAAAGCCATACATGGAACTGATTGTATGATGCAAATGTCAAAATGTATTAGTTTACACAGTATTTTTCAAGGAACCCTGCACAAGACTTTATTAATCAATAACATGCCCCCTTAATCATAATTTTCATTAAAAGGAATAAAAGTTATCTGTGTTTTATTGCTTTACTGCTTTATATTTCTGCTGGAAACTGCAGTGCATTTTCCAATGAGCCTGGGTTGTGCTTAGTCCATGTACAGTGGCTAATGAAACATTTTCACCACTGGTTGAACAATTAAGCTAATTTAGTTCTTTTATTATGTTACAACAATTTCCATAATTGACAATATAACCGTTTTCTCAGCAAATATATTCACAGGAGCACATGCGCTTGCACAAAAAATGAATTAAATGAAGAACATTTCATTCGGGTGAACGTCATCTAATAGAACCACACACCAGGAGCCTCTCCTTTCCACAGCTGGAAATCCAGCATGTCTCACAGTGCCAAAGCACGTTGTTTATGTTCTCCGGTGAAGTGCTTTCAACAATGTCAAGGGCTCTTCTCTGTGGAGACAAGGCTCCATAGCAACCACAGCACACAGAACAATTCATCTTTAGTGGCTTTTTAGTAGCTAAATGTGTCATTAACCAGGAGTCAATTCAAACATTTATTAATCATATCTGTAGATGATAATGGAAGAGATCAATATGCCTTTATGGGCAGTTGAACCTAAAAATAATACTAAACATTTTGGATTTTGTTTGCATAAGTGCAGGACTCCACTAAAACTTATCAATAATTCAACTATTCAGCTTTGACCCTGAATGTAATTATGCATATTAGTTTATTCATTTTATGTTGCAAGATTAATTATGGTATTAAGCATTATGAGGTGCTGTGTTAAAGAGCCTTTTAATGAGTATGTTAGACTGCTGTGGCTCACGGCTCTCAGCAGTGAGCATTGTGAGTGGAAACCCCTGTTGACTGTAGTCTTAGTGATTATTTATCGCTAGTTAAAGGTCGTTCCCGTCACTCATAAGTTAATCACCTGACTGCAGTCTGTCTCTTCTGAGTGGACTGCTCACATCTGCTCATTAATCTGAAGGGTATATTTCTCAAACATGAAAATGCGCTGATTTTGTTTGCTGAACTTGAGAATTTCCATTTGCTTGTATCTTGTACTTTATAGTTTATATATGAAAACGATACAGTGTGCCATTGGCTTATTATTATACACTGAATTGTGAGATTTCTTCATGTCTTCTCTTCATATAAATTGCACCTGAAATCAACCCAATCTCATGGGGAATTATGTGATTTTAGAGGGGAAATATAACCTTTAACACAAAATTAGATTGTATAAAATCGTATGGATTCATACAAATGAAAAATCTGAAATGCCATGAAAGTGTATTGTTATCAGTATTTTTAGCTTTATTTAATTATTATTTTTATGCAATTATACTTTTATACAAAAATGTAATTCTATTTAATTCTTTTTTTTATGTTATTTTATTTTTTTATATTATTTTTATTATTGTGCCCTTGTGGTATTCCCCTTTTTTAATATTTATTTATTCAGTTTTTGTTTAATTTCATTTATTTAAAATAATAATAATAATTTAGTAGCCATGCCAACATTTAACATTTTCATTTAGATCAAGTTTATCTAAAAATATATATATATACTAGTTTTATTTTCGTTTTAGTTTTAGTTAACAGTATCAATGCAAACATTTCAGTTGTTTCATAAACAACAGATAACCATTTCCAGTGCAACTGTAACCCAAAGGGATTTTCCTTTAAATATCACCTGGAAAACATCTGGTGCCTTTAACAGCTGCTGACTAGATGTAAAACATAAAAGCCAGGTTTCTGTATGACTTGAATTACTAGAACACTGCAGCTACAATTAGAGAAGCTGTTTCCCCTGAGGTTGTCTCCTTTATGAAAGGATAAAACAGTCAGGTTACACTCTGATGAGTTCTTTCATATCGCTCTCATCTCTCTTTTGCTTTTTCTCTGGTTAGACACTGATGTAGTCCAGGTTCAGGAGTTATTTTTAGCACTGGGTTACATATCTTGCTGTGCTACACTCTCAAATTACCTTTGATGAAACTGGTGGAGCAAACTTGTGTAGCTGTTTAGTGTCTGTAGAAGCTACTGTATTGTCTCTTTATACAGGTGTTATACAGATATATATGGTGTCTTTATACAGTCTATTGATATGAAAGCCAACATGACTATGATTATCTCACAAACCCTGTGTCTCTGTTCATGGATAGTTTGTAGCTGTTTGTTGCCTTTTTCCTTCATGTTTTCCCAATTGATGCTCCTGTCTTGGACTTCTGGTCTTGCTTCTTCCCTTTCTCCATGTTTCTGTTCTTTAAACTACTAGCATTTGGATCTGCCTCACCTCGTCTATGTCCAAGCATAACAGATTATTTATAATGATACAGTGTTCATGTGATTTGCTAAATTACAATATAAATTGATGCATTAATGATAAATGATGGCATAAGCTGATGGCATAAATACATTGTCACTGAATTATAGCACAGTCAGTCATTAGCATTTCCCGCGTTTAAATGTTAACTTTTATTTTAAAACAAGATATGGTTTCAAATTGAATTCCTTTGTTATTAATGTATATATGGACTTTTATGTATGTATGTGTATTTATGTACATATTTATTTACATATTTACAATACCATTCAAAAGATTTGGGTCTGTAGGATTAAAAAACTGCATCAAATGAATCTATAAAGACTATAGACAATAGAATAGACAAAAATACATATAAAATGAATGCTGTTCTTTTGAAGTTTATATAAAGAAAAAATAAAAATCCAAAAGCAGGACAAGTGCTTTCAGCATCAATAAAAATAAGAAATGTTTCTCACTAATTAGAAAGATTTCTTAAAGATCATGTGACACTAAAAACTAGAATAATTGCTGATAAAAAACAATATTCAGCTTTGCATCATATCATTCATTTTAAAATATAATGGAAAAGTGATAGTTAATTTATATATTTACAATATTTACAAAACATCAGAACTTTTGAATGGTATAATGAATATCATTTAAAAAATTAAGCTGCCATGGCACTGTTTTATGTTCCTTTTTTCAAACTGTTTTGTCTCTAATATATTCTTTTACCACAAAAATAATTTAAACTTATCTGACTGTCAGTTGCATGAGGAAAAACAATTAAATGTTGCATCATTGTATTAAGCTGAAAAGCGATAGAGTCATTGTAATGTATTACTGTGAAAATACAGATTGTTTCTAATCATGAATCTCTGAATCTCTTATCTCTTTGATTGTCTTCTTACATCAGACATACCTTTTAATTATGAGAGGATCAAGGACAAAATCTTGATTGCAAATTATGCCTTGTAAACTGAAAATGATGTGCATAGTTTGCCAGATGGTTTATCTCTGATCTTTGCACAGGACAGGTCGCTTTCTAATATATCCAGTCCCTCTGTACCATGAAATATCCATGCTAATAAGCCAAGTGTCTGTCTCCCTAATTAATGACCCCAGCAGCACGTCCGTCAGTCTTATTAATTTATGCAGTTTGTGAAATCTCATTTTAAATCATGTGATATTCTATTCACAGATCTATACAAACCCACTCGGACCAGTCAGCTGTTACCCTCAGATTTCCCTATGGTGAAGTAGTGCAAGTCTGTAAAATATCTAAGAATATGTTTAAATAAAAGAGATTCTATTAAACTTCAGCTGTTCAGAGATTTGTTCTGAGCATTTCTACAAAGTACCATATTTCAGGCTGCTGTACTCGTGGCTAATTGACCACAATAAAGGTGATGTGTGCTGCAAATCAATGGATCCTTCCAAGTGTTACAATAATCCTTCCATTTTGAGTATAGAAGTCTGTTATATGTAATTTCCTAAATAGCTGTTATTTTCATTCTTCTATTCATCCACATAAATTACTGCAATACAGTAAAATAAATAAACAAACAAAGTCTTGCTTTACTAGAAAAATATCAAAAAATTACATATTTGTTTGAGAAGCAAAATTTGGAGATGGAAAACTAAGACTAGTCTTAGAAAAAAGTTTTTTGAGTGTTTTAATCATGAACCTGTCTAAATTTAAGCTTCTCTGAGACTGTTCATGCCACAGTTTTAGGTCTGGATGTCCTGTACAGAGCATATTCAGGGCTTTTCAGAGATACCAAATGACTGGATGTTTCACATGACCACTCCCTCTCCTTGGTCATCAAAATTATTTTAGTGACACTCTTATGGAAATATGATAATATTTTGTAGTTATCAATTAAATCTGTCTATTTTTTTTTATTATGTGTCATAAATCAACATCTCAGGAAAATGTTATGGGGTTTCAAATCAAAATATGACTTTCTGTTACTAAACAGGACATTGATTTCATACATGTCCTCACATAAGGACACCGGGACTAAAAGCATGTTTATTACGCATTTTTGGAGACATAACAAATGAATAGCGAAAGAAGTTATATTTCAATATTCTATGAAATATTATATATTATTATGAAAATTATTACTCCCATTATTACACTTCTTTTTTCATTACATGTTGCCCCAAAAACACATTAATATGCAAATTAGATTTAGTTTATACATTGTATATAATGAGAAAACCTATTAATTGTAATTTTACACACATTTTGCAGAAAGAAAATGGTATATTGATTAATTCTGTTATACCATAGTTGAGAATCATCTTTATAGAAAGTTTGATTAAAAAAGAAAAAAAATCTTGAACATTAAAAATTTATTGGTGATTTTAAAAAATCAAGCGTTTTTGCCTATGCAGTTTCATTCATGTCTTTTCATTTTTCTTTATGAAATTGAGTCCCAGTATCCTCTACCGAGGACATAACATAACTTATGAATTAAATGCATGAATGCGGAGCACAAGGCTGCACTGGGAAATCCCGTGTGCGATGCATGACATGTAATGTGCATTTGTGCTTGCAAAGTGAATGAAACTGCTTTGCAGCATTTCACATTATGATAGACCCACTGTCCTCACATGAGGACATCTTTCTGCGAAAACTACTTCCTGTACAAAAACTAATTTTAGGTATTATATATATTATGTCCCACATATCCCAAATAGCAAGAACAATTATAAAATGCACAACAGGCAATCTCTCGGGTCTCAGGAGGTTAAGATCTTTAGTGATTTTTATGATCTAATAAATGGAACTTATTTTATATAATATATTTTTATATAATTGTATTATTATTATTATTATTATTATTATTATTATTATTATTATTATTATTATTATTATTATTATGATTTTACTCAGTGTAACTTAGAAAGTACCTCATTCCTCCTCGGACTGGAATCAAGCCACTTTCTGTCTCTGTCATAGTGTAAAACAGTAAAGCAAGCAGTTGCAGTGCTGATCTGATTTCCCAATAGTGTTATCATGTACACAAGCTAGAACAGAGTGAGATAAACTCCTCTTTGATTTCACGTTAAGCTTCCAGCCTGCTGTGGGCAATCTAATTGCCATGAGAGTCTGCTCATCCAGTGTGTGAAGTGTACAACAGCAAAACAAACAAACAACCCACCAGAAATGCCCAGTATTCAGTCAACACTATCTGGGTCTATGTCTGATCTTAGTTTGTGTCTGTGTTTGAATCAAAGCTCTCATGGGAAGCTTCTGTCAGTCTCCACCCTCCCTCAGTATGGGTTACTGTGGTGCATTGCAGAGTCTGATGATGACTCACCCACTGGTTTAACTGATCACAGGAAATTGAAGGGTGTGAGAACATGACTTATTAACATTAGTGTTTAAAACCAGCTCAGGAACCTGAAGTCACAGCAGGACTGTGAGCGTATTCAAAGCTGACAAACACATATTTGTATAGCTATACACAATTATGAACCATGTTCAACTGAAGATGACTTCCAACAGTATGGCCACCCTGGCTCCTGAAGAGCAAATGACGAACCACCACAACTCCCGCCCCTTGCATCATGTCTAACACCTTTAATTTATTGAGATTGTTACCATGACACCGCGGCTATGGTTAACTGCACTTGAATGCTCCAGTTAGTTTACCGTAAGTGCGACCCTACTGCGTTGACAGCTCTGTGTAACCACAGCAATATTCATATTCAAGCCCAACTAAGTAATTATCTCACAGAGAAGAATCAGAAAACTGGCCTGTCTGCTGGGCTCTAACCTCCTGGCTCATTAGTCTCTGTGCATTAATTAAGGAAACATACTCCTCACACTTCTGCCTGGGTGACAGGGATGTGATTCACTCCCTGCCGTTTTCCACACTGTGGCTTTTTCGACATCGGAAGGTTGTTAAATCTATTTTCGGAAGGTTGTTAAATCTAAAAAGTTGTCTACAGAGAGCAAAATTAATGCTTATTAGGTTTCGCAACCACTGGGTGGTCTTTGTGACTATGAAAGCCCACATGTTCAAATTCACGTTACATTCCATTGTTTTGGTATTTACACAAGGGTCCTGTCAGAAAAGCCGTGAGATTGGTTTGAGGGTTTGGTGTGAATGAAGGCGACGCTGACGTTGTGTGAGGTTAGACAATCGGGTCATAGGAGACATTTTTGTCTCATTTTTTTCTGATGGGCAATGAGTCATCCAGCTCTACGTCACTGGACAGTGGCTTACACTCCATGGGCATGTGAATGAGAGAGAGAGAGAGAGAGAGAGAGAGAGTCTTGTAAATGTGTTTTTATTATGATATCATAGTGTTATACCTTCTGAGTCAAGTCAATCAATGCAATATTTTAATTAGTCAAACTCTTTAGTTGAATAAAAATGGACGTCTCTGATTGACAACAATGGAAATATTTCTAGAACAAATAGTTGAGATATTTTTCACTGTGCGTGCATGTGTAAATGCTGAATCTCAGGTGTTTGGGCTCGAAAGCATAAAATGAATAAAGCATAGAGCGACACCTCGTGGACATAACTCTCAGTTGTTTGAGTTTTGGTTATAGTCTTGTTAATCACAACACAAATGGATCACTCAATTTCTAGTTTTTAAGCTCTAGTGGTATTAACTGAGTTAATGCTTTACTGTTAATTATACAGTATTAGTACTAATTCATTATTTTTTTTAATTAGCGTGATGGGGATTGCCCCTCTTAAATCTGGTAATGGTGTTATTGACCGCTGCAGAACTAGATTAGATAACAGTTCAACTGTTTATTGTACTAGAGGAACCATATACACATATATAGTGTACTTGAGGTAGTTTTGAATTCAAAAACTTTATCTTGCACAGCAACACGGCATGAGTGATAGTGTGACTGCACTCTGACTATATGCCGCTGGTGTGACGATAGCATGACAAAGTCACACACTAGCAACGTACGCTTAAAGGGAGAGAATCTGAGGGTGCAAAAAAAATCTAAATATTGAGAAAATCGCCTCTTAAGTTTTCCAAATGAAGTTCTTAGCGATGCATATTATTAATCAAAAATTACGTTTTGATATATTTACAGTAGGAAATGTACAAAATATCTTTGTGGAACATGATCTTTATTTAATAACCTATAATGATTTTTGGCATAAAAGAAAAATGTATAATTTTGACACAATGTATTATTGATTATTGCAACAACCTGTGCAACTTATTACTGGTTTTGTGGTCCAGAGTCACGTATGACTTAAAAACAGAAAATTGGCATGTAACATTTTTAGTTATAAAAGTAAGTAATAATAATATACAATACAGACTGTTTCATAATAGCTCCAAAGTAATAAAGAAGAAATTAACAGAATCAATGATTGTAGAGACCAGTGTCATATGAAGGGTTTCATCCAGCCAAGGTGGATGTTTGGCTCCACCCTCTAAAGCTGAGGACACCCATTTGACTTCTTTTTGAGACTTTTAAATGAAGCAAGATGGATGGCCACGGGAGAGCTGCCAATTTGAATCGATTTCTGTTTGTTTTCTTTTTAGTTTGTTTATTTCATACATCCAAAATGGCTACATTACATTGCACCTTCATGCATGCATTTAACTCCATCAGTTACATTCTACATTGATCTTCTTTTTGTTTTAGTTTGATTTTGTTAATAAATCTTGTGTTCTGCTTTAGCTTTCTTGTGTTTCCCTGTTTTTGTTGCGTTCCTTTTGAGTCACTAAATTCTGCTTTAAAGTCAGTTCAGTTGAAATGTGTATAGTTCATTAATTATGAAATGAGTTCATTTTAACTATAAGCAGCTCTACAAGAAGAAAATATTGTTACTCAACTTGAGTGAGTTTACTGTTGACTAGATTCAGTTTAATAGCTTTCAATATTACACAATTCATTACATTTTCAAAATATGATTAAACACACACACAAAACAGCTCAACAGAAAACACTCAAATTGCTGAGAGAACTGCAGATACACTGAAGAGTTGCTCCTGCCAAACTGGACATGTAGCCTAAATGAACTCTGTAGGAGGTGGGTTCAGGGTTACTTTCCCCTTTAACTAATTCTTCACTCAGTTTGATCCTAGTCCAAAACAAAACTTATGTTACAATAAAATTAAACAAAACAATAAAGCATTGAAATCAATGGAAGCTCGTGAATTTGTATACACTAAATAAAAAACAGTACATCAGTAACCAATAATTGCATTCATTCCTCAATAACAAACAGCAAACAACACTAAAGTGTTAAATCATACACACCAAGAATTTGTTGAGACAGTATTATTTACAAAAAATTATAAAAAATGTATTTCAAAATGTAAAATTAAACGAGTAATTAATAATTATTATTATTATAGTAATACAAATAGTAATAATAATTATTAATTTTATTTCACAACCTTACATTTTTGTTTTAAAAGTGTAAAACTTAATTTATTCATTATTAAGTAATTCTTGTCGATCTTAGCTTTTTTTTCACTATCTGAAGAAAGACGTTTCTCTTTTCCCATTCAAAACTTTGGGTTTGAGTTTCCACAAAACCACTAGGGGGCGTGATGGACCAGGGTTTGATTTTGCCTGTTTTCCTTGTAATCCACAGTCGTTTTTCTGGCAGCAGCTTTAATGACACCGTGTCTTAGTCAGTACGTGGACCTACGTTCAAGTCATTTTTAAAAGATGATGTAAAATGATTTACAGCAATAGACCATTTGACGTACTTTGTCTAACAAAAGACATCCTGAAACGCCTATGTGGATGAACAGCCTGTTTTCCTTTGTGTCCAATGAAATGCTCCTTGAACATGACGTCCCCAGGACATGCTCACGTCACGTTTACTCCATCCAATCAGGAGCCGATGGATCCGAACCCGAACCCCTCTTTAAAAGTTCGCCCAAAGCAGACGCTGTTTGTTAAGAGGATGAGAGACAAACAGGCAGGAATATTTTCTAAAACCCTCTGGAAATACTGGCACTCGTATAGTGACGATTTCTTTTCGTTGATAGGTATGTATCTTCATGATTAATTAAAACATTTGCGTTTGTAATGGTAGCAGTGCACGTTATTATTAAACTATGTTTTAAATAGCTCCTTGTTTTAATCTGAAGGGTTTAAATGAGTGATTACCTGTTTATTTAAGTTCGAGGTCTCTTCTATTTAACTTTGTGTTTTCCTTAACTGTTGTGTATGTAACTTTTGATGCCATCCCAACAATGGCCGTTTCTCGAAACCAAGTACGCAAATTACGGACAAGTCGTACTTTTAATAACGTCAGTTGAGCGGATAAGGCAGTCATACACACACACACACACACACACACATATATATATATATATATATATATATAAGTTATCTATAAATTACTCGATGTATTTACAATACGACGAAATATGATATCAAACACCACTGCCTCTTTTCGTTTTCATTTAAACATTTTAATAGCCGCAAAAATGTAGTTCAGGGAACGTATACATTACAATAAAACTGAATGATATCAAACACCACTGTCTTTTTGTTTTCTTCAAAATATAAAACACAGCCCTCTTTTCGCTTTCTTTTAAAAAATATAAAACATTAATATGTTTAGGTAATGTGTGCACACATACTATAATTATCTTCATTGTATGTGTAGGCTAGTAAAATTAAATATGACAAATAGAACTTCCCTTTTTTATTTTAATTTGTCTGCTTTCATGAACAATAATATCCATTATAAAAAGTATAGAGTATAAGACACTTAGGCTATAGAAAATAAAGACAAAAGCAAACAAATTGGTCCGTATGCTACAAAGCCAGCAGTAAACACAGAACGTTCCCCTAATGTTCTCTCTTGGTTCCCATTTGGTTGTTTTTTTTGGGGGGGAACCAAACAAGAATGTTCTAGGAACGTTCCCTGTAGGTTATATTTTTATAACTTTAAGGGAATGTTCCGAGTAGGTTCCCGGAACATTCCCCTTATCTTAAGGGAACGTTCTATTTACGTTAAGAACTTTCCTGGATAACCAATAGGGAACGTTCTGGGAACGTAAAATTGTCAGCTGGGATTAATTGCAATAAATTAATAATTTGTGAAATATAACTTTGTGCTTAGCAAAAACGAAATTTATTCATGAGACCATTGCCTGTTAGATATACCCAACATGAATTTTACTGAAGCTCATGGCTCTGAAAATCGAAGCACATTTTCAAATCGCTATCTTTATAATTAAACCGCAGATTAGAATTTTATCAACCACATTCTAGACTAAAATACTCCTAAAACTATGGTTGCGTCTCAATCAGCTCGCTTGTTCAGTAGTCAGGGCACTGATCAGGGAGTCGGACATTTTAAGGGCCGTCTTAATTGCGAAATCCTTCAAATGCACTGGAGCGTGTTCCCTGAAAAATCCCACGATGCACCGCAAAAACTAGGGAGAATAGCGTTCACTATGCTCCCTATACCCGGAAAAAACGTCACATTTCTGAAGCGTGAAAAAATAAACCACAAAAAGCCAACTCGTTACATTTTTTGTTTTTCTTTTTTTAAATATTTTAACAAACACTCGTAGCTAGACAGGAATTGAACAAATCTAATTAACATTTATAATATTCGGCTGAAATGTTGTAGGAACAATGTGTTTAGAGAGAATAAAAATATATATATATTAGATCGGTCCTGCCTGTTGTTTATTAATTCCAGTGGTGACGTTCCACTATGTTGTCCGTTGATGTTGTATGTAATCATGTCACATGACCGATTGGTGTACCGACACAATCTACTGATTCTCTAGATCTGGAACAAGGGTGGTGATTGAGACGCACCCTCCATTCCATGTCACAATAGCAGTAATATTTAGAAAATTATGCAAGTTTTTCTCCTCGCCATTAAAACTCGCTGGTAGGAAATGCATTCTGGTATACCTGGCTGCCTCAAGTTTGCACAAGTCACCTCAGAAAGCATACTTAATAAAAGGGGTGGAGCAAGAACGCATCCGGAGTTAAACTGTGCTTGGCTAATGGTACTTGGGCTACGACTGATGACTTTTCACAAGAACACAAGAGGCCCTGACCCAAATGGCACACTTCATGTGCAGTTTCGGTCTAGAGGGCTTACACCGGCTGCCGTGTGCTTGTGTCCATCAAGTCCACGCGACCGTAGGGTGTCCCATACGTCATTTTATTTCATTTGAACACCCGCCTTTGTAGCCACTACTCACCCTTGATGCTCACTAGACAGCAGACTTCTACCTGAGAGTCAAAGAAGCATTATGTCACAAAAAGTGGAAGTGGACTCCGAGGATGAACGCAAGGGTTTAGAGTGCCATTGGGGACAGGGTCAAGTACAGACAAGAATGCATATTGATAAACCGCAAATATGTTGCATCAGTATGCTGTATTATGCCTAGCATTTAAATGGCCTAGTTGAATAGTGTATAACATACACAACGGTTTTATGAGTTCCTTCTGAATGTTTTGTTGTGTGGTCAGTGCCGATGACATTGATTTCATAAAATTCGCACAAAATGGCCATTTCAACTTGAGTAAAATGGTAGTCAGACGCTTGCTCTCAGTACTCCCATTGTTATTGTTAATGGACCTGAGAGGCTCTGAGAGACCACGTTGTTTCTGATAATAAGGAGTTTCCTTGAGATCTATAATATGCACTTCTTTTCTTTTCCCTTTTTTTTTTTTTTTTTTTTTTTTTTTTTTTGAACATTATGAGATTTGTATTTACAACTATGTCTACTATTAGGTTTGATATAGCACCACTATGGCCACTTCATCCAGTTCCAAGCTGAGCAAAGCTGTGAAGCAGCAGTACATGGACCTCCCTCAGGGAGACCAGGTTCAAGCTATGTACATTTGGATTGATGGAACCGGAGAGGGATTGAGATGCAAGACCAGGACTCTTGATTCAGAACCTAAGACCATTGAAGGTAGTTACTGTGTTCAAGTTATCATATCTGTCTCTCATATTAAATAACAGAGCTTTTAAATGTACCACTGTCAGTGTTGCAAAAAGAGTGAGGTTTTTTTCTTTTTCTCTGTGTCTCTGTAGAGCTTCCTGAATGGAACTTTGATGGTTCCAGCACATATCAGTCCGAGGGGTCCAACAGTGACATGTACTTGATCCCACAAGCCATGTTCAGAGACCCCTTCAGGAAGGACCCCAACAAACTGGTTTTGTGTGATGTCCTCAAATACAACCGCAAACCTGCAGGTGTGTAAATGAGACTACCATAATTGATACCAAATGATTATTATACCAGGTTATTTCGCATTGAACATTGCATTAAATGTTTCTTGTGTTTCTCTTTAAGAAACCAACCTTCGTCAGATGTGTAAAAAGATCATGGGTATGGTGCAGAACCAGCATCCTTGGTTTGGAATGGAACAAGAGTACACTCTTCTCGGCACAGATGGTCATCCATTTGGTTGGCCCTCCAATGGCTTCCCTGGACCTCAAGGTAGATGTCACCTATGGATACAAGGTTTCTAAAGGGATAGAAAACTTCTGTTTAAGGAAAAAAATTCATAGGATTTGTTTGATTAGGTCCATACTACTGTGGTGTGGGAGCTGATAAGGCCTATGGACGAGATGTTGTAGAAGCCCATTATAGAGCCTGTCTGTATGCTGGAGTAAAAATCTGTGGCACCAATGCTGAGGTCATGCCTGCACAGGTAGAGTCTTCATACTGGGCTGATAGATACTAAGCAACACTTTTATACATCTAGGAAATAAGTTTAATTTCAGGTGTATGTGTGTGTATAAAGTATATGCTCTGTAGGGTACAATAGTGTTATCAACTTGAAACAAATTAGTTGCTGATTAGTCTTGTTGTTCTTCAGTGGGAGTTTCAAGTCGGCCCTTGTGAGGGGATTGAGATGGGAGACCATTTGTGGATCGCCCGCTTCCTCCTGCACAGGGTTTGTGAGGACTTTGGCATCGTGGCCTCTTTCGACCCCAAGCCCATTCCAGGGAACTGGAATGGAGCTGGCTGCCACACCAACTTCAGCACGAAGGAGATGCGTGAAGAAGGGGGTTTGAAGTAAGTGTGTAATTAAAAGGAAGCCAGAGTCTTGTCCCCACACTGTATCACTGACACAAAATGGTCATTGGTTATGTTTATTTATATAATATATTATTTTATCTTATTTTAGATACATTGAGGAGTCGATTGAGAGGCTGGCCAAGAGACACCAGTACCATATTCGTGCCTATGATCCTAAAGGAGGGTTGGACAATGCCAGGCGACTGACCGGCCATCACGAGACCTCCAACATCAACGAGTTCTCTGCTGGAGTGGCTAACCGTGGTGCTAGCATCCGCATCCCACGATCTGTGGGCCAGGAAATGAAGGGCTACTTTGAAGACCGTCGTCCCTCAGCCAACTGCGATCCGTACGCAGTCACTGAAGCTCTCATACGCACATGTCTGCTCAGTGAAGAGGGCGATGAGCCAGTGAAGTACAATTGAAATACTGGACTGAAATGTCGTTTTTAGTAATGTCGCCTTGTATTTTGAGTTAATTAGTCCAACTGAAATGTGGGATGATTGGGTCAGTTTATGCCACAGTTTTAGCTTTCTCACTGCCAGTGTTTTTTTAAATCAGGTTTGTGGATGTAATGATACCAGGTTCTGGCAGAAATCCTAGTTTTGATAGAGACAGAATTTTGCACCTAAGATTTACTACTACTACCTGGCCTTTAAAGTGGTGTCTAACTCCGATTCATGTTCTCAAATTTAACATGGTTTTTATAAACTAACTGTAGATATTTTAATGCTGTTTATATAGTTTTAGAATTTTATTCACCAGGTTAAATTGTGGTACTGTTTCTCATAGGGACCAAAATGCATTGTTTATACTGGCTCTGACTGTTCACAGGTTTGTGCATTTTATATTTGCAGTACCATGGTTCTTAAAAAAAAAACAAACAAAAACACTTGTCTTCACATTAAAACATCAAGAATTTTACTAAAATGTTGTTTGTCTGTATCTACCCCCCACCCCCGACCCCCGCCGCATCAGTCCTTCTGAACTGGTTGTGGCCAATTGCAGTGATGTTTTTGTAGAGTAGCCTGGAAGTTGGCAACAAAATCCTAATAGGATTTTTATATAGTTTTTTTTTTTAATTCTGGCAGAAAACAAACATCTCTGAATAACCCTTTAAAAGTTTTGCTTACCATGTGAAACTTGAATACTTTTTGAAGCCTAAATACAATCGCAAGAGGTAAAAAAAAAAAAAGAAATGACAAAAAAAACTAACAAGTGTTGACAAAATGAAATGCACAACAGTTATCAGAAGCTTGACGTTAAATTCGCACAACTCTTACAAAAAAGGAATCCAGGGTATTCCTCTGGTCCAAAAAAAGTTTCAAAGCTTTTATTCACATTATGGCCATCTCAGAAACATTAAAAATGCATTTCTGCCTTCAGCCTTCCTCCGAGTGTGTCAGGTATCAAATAAATGACAGGTGCAGGTATATCATTATTATATGTAAAATTCCCCAGGGTACATTAGAGAAAAAAATGCTCTGGTCCAAATGATACTTATGCATGAATAGTGTGATTGATGGAAAGGCAATTGCTATTTATTTGAAAACTGAAATGTGCATTCCATTTGCTCTTTTGTAAACCATTTTTGTATCTTAACATCTAATTGCTGTTTCTGGTGCCTCATGCAGGAAAGACTAACTTGGCATCTTAAAACACCCACACACACACACACAAAATGTATTGCATCATATGCCTATATTTTGTTCGTAATCAGCGCACAAGTGCTAGTGAGACTTTAGCTCCGCCCATAGCGTGCCTCCCAGGAACTCAGCTGTTTTCAGAGAAAGGTAAGACTCCATCTTTCTTTTATAAATCTGATAAAACTAAAGACTCTTTGGAGATATGAAAGATGTAATACTATATAAGTACTCAATATTAACATGAGATTGGGCAAAACTGCTTTATGTCCGCTTTATTGTTCTTGGGGTTTAAAGAGAGGGCTAAATGGAGCCAGAATTTGGGTACTAACAAAAATTGGAGCAACATGGATGGGACTGACAAACAACTGTCAATGTGTTTGTGCTGAAACACCATTTTGGATTACTCTTCCTAAAATTGCATGCAAAATAAGTGTTCCGTGAAAAGGAGTATGCAGAATTTATTTTTGTGGACCTTGTTGAGGCTGTCCCTGCATTCCAGTGTGCATACTATCCAGCCTATCCTAAATAGTATTGAAAATTACTGATTTCACATAGACTTTAGGATGGATCGTATGCACATTGGGATGTAGGCTGTGTTTTGATATCCAAAAAGGCATTTATAGGTTAAAGAAATTCTTATTTTATTCTAGTGTCCTTCTACTGAACAGTGTCAACACTTCTCAGAAGGTAACAAGGAGATTTACGCTGTTGGGAAATATTAATTGAAGTTAGAAGTTTTTATGTACTTGCAGCTGTGTGTGTTTTAATACCTTTAACCTAATTCCTCAAAATTAAAGTGGTTTAAAACAGTGATGTAAGGCTGAAAGCATATGGTTTGTTATGGAAATTATCTACTATTTTTCTTTGCCTTCATTTACAGTACAGTAGTTATGTGAGGTGCTAAATAAGAGGTCCGCACTCCCTGACCTTCACCACGTGCAGACATGTTGTAGTTCTACTGAGATGACTATGATCTGGCAGAAAGCAGAAATACTCTGGCTCTGGATGAAGTGTGTTGAATTACTATTCTGCAATCCAAAACATATGGGCCTGTTTTGCATCCCTAATCATATTACATATGTTCTAGGTCACGTTTGTTAAACTGGACATAACCCTTTCACCCAAATTCACTGGAACTGTACAACTCTTTGAAGCAGTTTGAAGGAAAACATTTTTGTAATCGTAAGATAATTAATACCATTTGTCTGAAATGGAAGTAGGCCACAGTCTGAAAAGACAAAAGAACTCTTATGAAAATCACCAATCTGAACTCTGCCTCAGAAGCAGAACATCCTCATTCAAGACAACACACCCAACTGAGAGAGACAAAAGTTTCACACCTCTGTATGATTCCCCACAACCACGTCTTTTAAAGCGGGCCTATGATGCCATTTCAATTTTTTTACTTTCTCTTTTTGAATGTTACCATCTCTTGGTGCACAAAGATGATCTGTAAAGTTGCAAAGACTAAAATCCAAAGAGATGTTCTTTATAAAATGTAAGAGTCAAACACCCCCTCCTAAAGTGCCCCACATATCTGTGTCAATATGTGGGAATATTTGCATAACGCCACCCAAATGTTCACACAAAGAAAGAAGGTGTGACTTTTGTTCTTGCTGCAAAGCAAAACTACTTTGTTTGGTCTTCCAAAAGAGGGAACAACTAGATATCAGTGGTATAGCTGTATTTACAATTGTATTTCCAGAACATTCAACCCAAATATTTAGATGTGTGCAGTGCATTTTACGGAGGACGAGGACTATTTCCTGAGGGAGTAGCCTACAATGTCGGTGTCTGTTTCTATAAAGTGGGGCAATTCCAACTTTGCAAGGACAGTCTGGTGCTTCTGACTCACAGCCTCTTAGTACGTTTTCATATTTAAAGAATTTGCCACTGATGATTCAAACAAGAGTTTTGAGCTGTTTAGAGTAACACTTGTTGTTTGTCATTTCTCCGAACACAATTGCAGACATGGTTTTATGTTAAAAAGACAGTATAAGTCATTATAATCAGTAATTTTGTCCACAATGGACGCAACAAATGCCTCATTTGTAATGGGTTTTATTCTCTCGTCGCACAGGGACAGGGCATCACAGTATGGGAGGGGTATAACATTTTCATCACATGCTTGAAGTATTCAGCAAATCATAATGCACTGGATGGCTGGCCAATCAGAGCACACCTCGCTTTTTGGATCGATGAGCTTCATAAAAATCGATGCATTTTAGAAAGCCGGGGCATAGATGAGCAAAAATAATGTACAGTATATGGACAATAATGTGTTTATGTGTGTGTGTTTTTTTTCCCCTTATACTACATAAACACATTGCACTACACCAGATACACAAAATAATTTTCTTTTTAGCAATGTCATATGACCCCTTTAATCACTCACCCCGTCTCTACCCTTATTTCCATTTAAACACAGGACATTACAAAGACCATCAAACCACCTTTCTTAATTAGAGTTTATTACAATGCAGCTATTCATGTTTGATGTCGTTTAAGAGCTTTCTGTGTGTCTGGAAAAAAGGTCTCATTCTCATAACAATAGGACAGAGCCATCAAGATAAGAAAACACTGAAGACAGACTACTCCCATGTTTTTCATACAAATTACCTCCTATATGTAAATCTTTAATTAAATTCTGTTCAATTCAAGTTTATTTGTAATAAACTTTTTACGTTACAAATCATTGCATCCTCGTGGCACTCCATATTTTACCGGTGATAAATGAGATCACTCCCTATTTATATAAACAAAATGGTAGCAATCAGAGAGGAAGGATCTAAACCAACTTAGAGCCTTCCCTTGAATACTTGTATAGTGTTGTAATCAATCTATGAGTATGTCATGATCTATGGTGTCGAACGCAGCACTTAGATCAAGTAAAACTAGCATTGAGATGCAGCCTTGATCTGACGCAAGAAGCAAGTCATTTGTATGTTTAACAAGTGCAGTTTCTGTGCTATGGTGGGGCTTAAAACCTGACAGAAATTCTTCATATAGATAATTTTTTGCAGGAAGTATCACAATTGAGCAGACACAACTTTTTCTAAAATTTTAGACATAAATGGAAGATTTGAAATGGGCCAATAATTTGCCAGTACACTAGGATCTAGTTGTGGTTTCTTAATAAGAGGCTTGATAACTGCCAGCTTGAATGTTTTTTGGACGTGACCTAAAGATAATGATGAGTTAATAATATTGAGAGGCGGTTCTTCTGCTACAACTCTTTCAGTAATTTAGTGGGTACAGGATCTAATAAACATGTTGATGGTTTAGATGCAGTGATAAGTTTATTTAGCTCTTCCTGTCCTATGGTTGTAAAGCACTTCAGTTTATCTTTGGGTGCGATGAATAAAACTGAAGTGTTAGACGCTGTAGAATCTACATTCGCTATTGTATTTCTGATGTTATTTATATTATCAGTGAAGAAATTCATAAAGTCATTACTGTTAAACCTTGATGGAATATTTAAATCGGGTGGTGTCTGGTTGTTTGTTAATCTAGTCACTGTGCTAAATAAAAACCTCAGATTGTTTTGGTTATTTTCTATGAGTTTGAAGATATGCTCAGCCCTGGCAGCTTTTGAAGCCCGTCTGTAGCTGGAGATACTGTTTTTCCATGCAATTCTAAAAACTTCTGAGTTAGTTTTTCTCCATTAGCACTCAAGACTATGAGTTTCTTTCTTGAGAGAGTGTGTATTACTGTTATGTGCACCATGGCACAGTAAGTTTTTCTCTAACCTTTTTCAATTTGATGGGGGCAAAAGCTTCTAATGTATTAGAGAAATTAGTGCCCATGTTGCCAGTCATTTCGTCTAGTTCATGTGTATTTTGGGGTACACATAGCAGTTGAGATAAATCAGGCAGCTTATTTGCAAAACTGTCTTTGGTGGCTGGAACAATAGTTCTGCCCAGACGGTAATGCTGAGCCTTACAGTTAATATCAGTGATAAGCAGCATGTAAGATACACGGAAATGGTCAGTAACATCATCACTTTGAGGTACGATATATATATATAAGTAAGATCGATTCCATGCAATATAATTAAATCTAGTGTATGTTAAAAAAGATGAGTGGGCCATGTGACATTTTGCTTGACTCCAAAAGAGTTTATTAGGTCAGTAAATGCAAGTCCTAATGCATAATTTGTTTTATCCACGTGAATATTAAAATCTCTGACAGTGTTTTATCAACTGTAACCAAAAGGTCTGAGAGGAAATCTGCCAATTCTTTTAGGAATTCTGTATACGGCCATGGTGGTCTATACACAGTAGCCAGAGCAAGAGATATGACAGATTTCTTTTGCATGTCTGACAGTGTAACATTAAGCAGAAGTATTTTGAATGAGTTAAATCTGTATCCTGTTTTCTGGGTAACATTGACAATATCACTATATATTGTTGCAAAACCTCCTTCTACTGGTCTGATGGGGCTCATGCTTATTTGGTGGAGTAGACTCATTAGACGAATATAATCATTTGGTTTTAGCCAGGTTTCAGTCAAGCAGAGTACATCAAAACTATTATCTGTGATCATTTCAATTACAATAACCGCTTGAGTGATCTAATGTTTCTGAGCCCAAACTTTAAAAATAGTTTTTGTTCATTTATTTTACATTTGCTGTTTAATCACAGTAAGATTCTTTTCTAGATCCTACATTCAATCTATATTTTGACTCCACTGTCGGGGAACAGTCATAGTCTTAATAAGTCTGTGATAAACAATACCATTTCGTAAATTTGGGGTTCTTCTGGATATTTAAGGGATAGTGGTAAATAACTCAGGGAATCTGCAAACAGAATTGCTGTGTGTGTTATTTTCTGCAACCAGGTAACTATTTTATTGATTAGGGATTTATGATTTGAATTTGAATATTCTAACTAGTCTTTGTGTTGTTAACTCTAATATATTATAGTAAGTCTATAACACCGCAAATCTGTGCTCAGGTTAGTAATGGATTCAAATGTTTTAGAGCTCCGGCTAACACATTGGCATTAGTTATGTATACTTAGACTGTAGAGGCTAATGGGGTTTTCCGTTTAGGACAACAGTGAGTTGTTGACCAACCTAAATTCGGATCAGCCTCAAAATCTGATTATTGTTAAATGATTCTAACTAAGTGTACGCGGGAATCACAGCATAATTATATAAAGTTACATTAGAGGAAGTTAAGTTGGTCAACTAGGTTCTATAGTAATGGTCATGACCTCTGGTTAGATTTAATTAAGTGTATATGGTTCTCTGGGGCAAAGTATGGCACGGGCTGGCTAGAATATTAGTCAGTCACCTCTGTCTAATGACCAAGACTGATGAGTGTATGGGTAAGAGATTTGTAGATCAAACTGATATAAGACTAAAAGTGTTGAAAGTGTGAAACTGAATAAATGAGTATAACGTAAAGCAAAGGCTAAATTCAATGATCAAGTATTTACCGAAATGTAATAAGAATTACACATCTCTTAAACCCTTTTTCATGTTGGAGTCAGATGAATTAAAGAGGTAATGTATTTAAGAAAATATATTTAATTTAATATTGTTTGCTTTAAAGGAAAGACAGTGTCACGCGAGAATCCTTCTGCCGCACCATTGGCTGCCATCATTGGACCAGTGGGCGGACCTTACGTAATATTGTTGTTCCACTAAACAAACCAAGTGTTCCAATGAAAAGGGACACATTTGTGAATGCACACAGCTGCACGCTACTCAAGTTCTAAACAAATAAAGTTATTTCACACAAGCATGGCAACATTCTGGGAAGACAATGTTCCAACAGAATTCACAATGTAAACCAAAGAGAAATACTACAGCCACATCAAAAAGGAATTTAATTTTCAGATCTTTTTAAAGAAAATGATATGCATTATAAAGATGTAATTTTTTTTTTATTTGAATTATACTTGCACAACTTTAATGGTACAATTTTATTTGCAGAAGCATTTGCAGATACCACAGATTTACCATCAGCTGTATATAGAACTCAAAACGTTATTTTACAACTTTAACTTTAACCTTCAGAACTGCTTTAATTCTCTGTGGCATAGATTCAACAAGGTGCTCACAGATGTTGGTCCATATCGACATGGCAGCATCACGCCTTTGCTGCACATCTATTTAAGTGAATCGTTCGTTTCACTGCATCCCAAAGATGCTCTGTTAGATCTGTTGACTGTGAAGGTCAGTGGAGTTCATAGTGAACTCATTGTCATGTTCAGGGAACCAGTTTGAGATTATTTATCAAACATCGTATCAAACATCGTATAGATTTTAAAATATTGCTTATTACTTATAAAGCCCTGAATGGTTTAGCACCTCAGTATTTGAATGAGCTCCTTTTACATTATACTCCTCTACGTCCGCTACGTTCTCAAAACTCAGGCAATTTGATAATACCTAGAATATCAAAATCAACTGCGGGCGGCAGATCCTTTTCCTATTTGGCGCCTAAACTCTGGAATAACCTACCTAACATTGTTCGGGAGGCAGACACACTCTTGCAGTTTAAATCTAGATTAAAGACCCATCTCTTTAACCTGGCATACACATAACATACTAATATTCTTTTAATATCCAAATCCGTTAAAGGATTTTTAGGCTGCATTAATTAGGTAAACTGGAACCGGAACACTTCACATAACACCGTACTTTCTACATCATTAGAAGAATGGCATCTACGCTAATATTTGTCTGTTTCTCTCTTGTTCCGAGGTCACCGTGGCCACCAGATCCAGTCTGTGTCCAGATCAGAGGGTCACTGCAGTCACCCGGATCCAGTACGTATCCAGACCAGATGGTGGATCAGCACCTAGAAAGGACCTCTACATCCCTGAAAGACAGCGGAGACCAGGACAACTAGAGCCCCAGATACAGATCCCCTGTAAAGACCTTGTCTCAGAGGAGCACCAGGACAAGACCACAGGAAACAGATGATTCTTCTGCACAATCTGACTTTGCTGCAGCCTGGAATTGAACTACTGGTTTCGCCTGGTCAGAGGAGAACTGGCCCCCCAACTGAGCCTGGTTTCTCCCAAGGTTTTTTTCTCCATTCTGTCACCGATGGAGTTTCGGTTCCTTGCCGCTGTCGCCTCTGGCTTGCTTAGTTGGGGTCACTTCATCTACAGCGATATCGTTGACTTGATTGCAAATTAAAACAGACACTATTTCAACTGAACAGAGATGACATCAATGAATTCAGTGATGAACTGCCTTTAACTATCATTTTGCATTATTGAGACACTGTTTTCCAAATGAATGTTGTTCAGTGCTTTGGCGCAATGTATTTTGTTTAAAGCACTATATAAATAAAGGTGATTGATTGATTGATTGATTATTTGAGCTTTGTAACATGGCTGTTATACTGCTGGAAGACAATGTTGGTACTAATGGGCCCAAAGTGTGCCAAGAAAATACATCAAACCATACATCAATGAATAGCTTATTTGTTCGGCTTTCAGATGATGTATAAATAACAATTTTAAAAAATTGGCCCTTATGACTGGTTTTGTGAACCAGGGTCTCATTTATGCCAAATTGAGACCCTACCATCTGAATGTCACAACAGAAATTGCTGACAAGATTGGCACCTGGTGTGGTCTTCTGCTGCTGTCCTCCAACTGCTTTCAGTGCTTGATGTGTAGTGCATTTATGTTCTTGTGCATTCCTCAGATAGTAACCAATGGTTATTTGAGTTACTTTCTATCAGCTCAGCTTATATCTGGCCTTTGGCATTTTCCCAAAAATGCCGCTTACTGGATATTTATCTTTTTTGGACCATTCTCTGTAAACAATAGAGATTGTGTGTGAAAATCAACCGTTCTTGAAATACTTAGACCAGCCTTTCTAGGCACCAACAACCCTGCCATCTTTAAAAGTACTTAAAATCACTTATCGTTCCCATTCTGATGCTCATTTTGAACTTCAGCAGATCATCTTGACCATGTCTACATGCTTAAATGCATTGAGTTGCTGCCACATGATTGTCAGATTAGATATTTGTGTGAACAAACAGGTGTAGCTACCTTATAATGTTGCTGGTGACTGTATTTACAGTACATATATGGGGATATGGGATGGGTTAATAGGAGTAGAAATTGATATACAGGAAATTTTCATTCAGCAAGTTATCACTTGTCATTAATCATCAAGTCATTAACTTCTTTTACAACGGTTATTGCTGTTGGCAAGCAATTTAAAAATTTCAGTATTTCTCAACTCAGTCAGATAGGAGTTGTACTTGCATGACTTAAAAGAGCTGAAAATAAAGCAAGGACATTCCCAAGATTACCCTTTTTTTTAGGTCAAAAGTATTTTCATGTCAGGTCAGGGAAAACTGTGACATTTAGCAAGAAAAAGTTATGTGTAAAAAAAAATTGTAGGTAGTTTTGTACAGTTTATTAATAGTATTTGATCTGTAGCATATTTACACTTTATAATTCCTTTACTGATTCAGTTTTGCTGTAACACTTATAATTCACTGTTGTTAGGTTCCATTGTGACAACTTACCTCTTCAAACACACTTTAAGGTTTTAAACAGAAATAAACTTTCAAAATCCCAGAGAAAAAAAAAATATTTTGTGGAAATCAGAAAATATTGTATATCGATTGACAATAAAGTATTCATAACTGCAGCAGGCTAGAAGTGACTATTAGTATTATAAGCTAGTATTATATTGGTCTAATGTTGATATTATATAATTGTGTGACTGAAAAGTGTGCAGCTCAGCATGAGCAGCAGAACAAACATGGGCCTCAAGCCTAGATCAGAACAATCTCACCAATCAGCGTTCAGTGTGTTTCGTGCCCTAAATGAATATCAGCACTGAATGGCCTTATTAGAATTCTGATCTCAGTCAGCGACAGAAGTACTGACCCCTTTTGAATTCATCCTCTATCTTGGTGGATTTGAAAGATTATTGCATCTCCTGAGTCTTAGTGTGATATCACTAATAGGAAGGTGGTGGTTGTGAGTTGCTGTGTAATGGTAATTAAATATTGTGTTCTCTTTTCCACCTCTTGTGCATATAAATGCACACAAAAGAGACAGTGGCGGGGCATGGCTGATTGGTGCCATGTGCAAATCACATGCAGCATTAGTGGGAGCCATGTGGCTGAAATGCAATTGCACTCTTCACCCTTCAACCACGAATGCCGTTTACTTGAGCAAACACACACACAAAAAAAAAAAAAAACTGCCTATTCTTACAGGACAGAGCTGGAACTGGACTTCCAAGAGGTGAAACATCATGAAAGTAGTTCAATTGTGGTAATAATAAAACAAAGTAAGACTTGAGATTTGAGGTGGTTAAAACGCAAAACGTGTGCTCTCAGTTGCCGTGGCAGCCATACAGCAAAGACAATGTGTGTTTTGTGCAGCTAAGGTGGAGGATGGGGGTGGGGCATTAGTAGTTATGTAACCAATCTAGGTCAAACATACATTCCCCTACTAACAAAGAACTGGTCATCTGCTTGATTGAACAGCCTAAATAAAAATTACTAACAGAATTATTCAGAAGTCACAGAAAGCTGCCCATCATATAATGCAAACTCGTTATACAAAAGCAGAGTCCACTAGCAGTCTACAGGTCACCTATAATGATGATAGCGTGATTTGAATTGGATCCTAGGAATGTCCTTGTACAGACAAATGTATTACTATGCTTAACCGGTTGAGACCTGTTTGCCTAGTCAGACAAGACAGCAAGTCCATGCAATGACTATATGTCTGCTCGCTGCAAATGGGATCTAATGAAAGCTACAATCAAACAATATACAATAAAATATATTCAAATGATACATGTTGTCTGACCTTTCAGTATCCTCACCAGTGTTTGTTTGGGTAAAAACGCTGATATGATGCCAAGGACAAGGCTGTTCGCAGCTGAAAAAGCAGTTTGCTGTGAGAATAAAGCAGGACAAATTGTCCATCAGACCTTGTAACATCAGTCTGCAGCTGTACACCAATTATCATGCACTTTGAAGAAAAGAGTCTCTTATCTGAAAGAGCCATGACGGTCCAATAATGGTATGAAAAAAAAATGGTTACAGTAACAAATATATGTTGTGGGTTATTGTATACTATGAAAGGTTGATCTATTAAAGAAGAAAACACAGAAATCATGCTTTTGCATAAAATGCAGTTATGTTCAACAGTGTTTGTTTGCTCAGCAGGGTGATGCATTGTTTTTACAGCTGTATTGCTTCCAGACGGCCTATGCTGGAGAGTGTATGGGAGAAAGGTGAAGTTTGTGTGGAACGAGAATGTTGAATGAAAGTGAAATGCAATAAAGCTTGGTCCTTAAAAAGATATAAAAACAATATCATTGTATAATTTCAATGAAGTCTTACATTTTATGCAGTCAGATTATTCAGTAAAAGGTGATGATTATAATACTTGTTGTGAATCCATGGTGAATTTTGGTAAACATCTTGGTGTTCGGCCATTGTACTTTGAACTCTTTCTGTGTCTCCAGGATTCATCTTGCCACATGAGAACAAAGAAAGTGCTGATATTAGAGGTCAAGCCCCAATAAAAAGGCTGGGTGTGATCAAGGAAGCACCACTGACATGGAATTTGCATCAAAATAGAGTTTTCTGTTGTGTGACTTTAGGGACTTCAGGAGTTCACACCAGTAGCAAGGCAATATATTCTAAAGAGGAGTGGACCTGTGACACAGGGTGAACTTTAGAGCCTACTCTCAAACTAAAGTATACCATTTTACATGAGAAAAAATAGGGCTGCAAATTTCAACAGCTGAAGATGGCATTACTGGTGTTTGGCTCAACAGGAAACAGGTGAAAAATATGTGATGAAAATATATGCCTAAACTGAAAACGAAAATGTGACTTTCTTGAAAATGTGATTTAATCATCAAATGTGTCAAGTATCGTTGAAAAGGTCTCATCTAGCAGAATAAAACAAGAATGAATTTGTCAAGCAGAGACCAAAATCAAGTAAACAGTATACGCATGCAGCTTTTGGGCCATGTCTTGATTTGTAGTTTTACCGAACATAGTAAATAAGTAATAGTAGCTCACAAATGGATTTAGAGCAGCTGTTCTTGAATCTAACAAGTCCAAACACAACATAACACACGGCGCATAGATCTTGACATAATCCTGGTATTACATACAGCTCAGTTCTTGTCCTCTGTATTGTGACATACCTTCAAGTAAAACAGACTATTAAAATAAAACAATAATAAATAAATAAATAATTCACATTAAGGTCAAGATGAATTTAGAAAATAGATAAGGTAAAATTTGCATACGTCAATATAAATTTTAATAATAAAAAAAAAAAAAAAATCCTACAACATAAGTGAACAATGACAGAATTTTAATTTTGGTGTGAAATATTCTTATACTATGAACCAAGGTGAAACTGATTACTGATACGATTTGGCTAAAAACGGAAAAAGTTGTAAAAAACAAGATCTAATGTTTAACTGTAGAGTGTGCAGAGCGTAAAAGAAGCTGGCCTAGAGGTTGTAAACACGGGGAGTGGGGAGTCTCAACACCCACCATACTTGTTTCCTGTATTTAAAATCTTCTCCACGCCGGTGTCAAATAACACAAACTCTGAACAAAATGTTCTTCACAAACACCACCCCTTGCAAAACATTTTGGCTGCACAAGTGTAACATTATGACACAGCACTGGATAGGCACATTTTAACTGGCAGGAACTCGTGTGTAGGGCTGAGTGTCTCTCGCCATCTCCTGCTTGTACAAATGTGTAAAGATACTGAAAAAATACATTATAGCAATTTAATAAATGGTATTTCATTTCACATTCTTCACAGATCATGTGAGCTGGCACTTCAATATTTCGGATGATCTCCATTCAAAATGACTTTCCCTTTTGTTAAGAAGGCATAGTAAGACACTAAGACTTGGTGCCAGATGATTTTGCATGAGAATTTGAATTTGTCAAAGAAAAGCAAGTAAAAACCTCAGGCATCTGATATGTCTTTCATCACATGATCATATAAACTATAATATTACAAAACTATTGGCTTTATTATTTAATATTATAAAGCCAATAAAACAATTATTTTATATTAACTTCTTAACAATTTTCTGAATATCAGCATGGCTGTAATTGGCAAACAGGCTCATGCTGGCAAATGAATCACTGCATGCTTGCTATAGTGTGATATTACATTAATATTCTTGCTATTTTGAGACTTGCTTCTCCATGTTTTGCCATCAAAACCAATGTTTTTAGGTTAAGCCTATCAATACAGTTTCATTAAGAAGTCTGCTGTGCATGTGTAGTATAAGTGATACTCGATGATTCAGTGATTCTGATTTCATTATTCTCTAAATATAACTTTGATTTTTGCTTTTTATCCTGTTTCCAGCCTAAACTTGCCCTTCACCTCAACCTCCGTCCTCCACAGAAATGTCCAGAGTACCCTGAACAAGTGAGTGTTACACATGTACAGTACAAAGGCTCTACAGAAGACCCTGCAGAAAACTGAGTAGATAAACAATGGAGATCACAGAACACAGAGAACCTCTTGAACACAATGAGCTTCCATTCAGAAGACAAAAACACTGTTAGGTTCCCAAATCTATGAGCAGGCACTTACAGAGAGGGTGCTTTGGGAGCTCGAGGGCCTGTACTTTTTCCAGAGTTAGCCAAAAGTGCCCCTCTCTTTCAGGAATTATCAACAATAATATTGTGATCAATAAAACAAAATGCATTTGAATTATAATTATTATGACGTTTGCAAAACCATAACAAATGGCTCAAAACTCAAAGAAAAACTGAAAGAAAATAGCTGTTTATTTTTGTCAGTCTGAGATATGGTTGCCAATGTATTGTTATTGATTGTGTACATCTTAAACAGTCTTAAATTGTATTGGGCAATGTTAAGTGGAGTGGGATCTTCCTGGTCTTATCCATAAATCAACAGAAAAAAAACCTACATAGCCAGTGTCTATTTTTATCTTTTTAAGCAAACCTTAAAAAGAAAGTCCCATTAATTGTATGTAGTACTCCTGTTTGATATTGATGATAAAACTATTATTTCTGGTTAAATGAAACCCAAATATCACCAACAGGCCTATTACATGAAGTGTAGCAGTAAATGTTAAATTAGAATTACTCCATATATAAATGCCATTTTTCATTTATTTTATTTTTTCTTTATTTTTTTACAATTGAGCCCCTGCCCTCTCTGCATTTCCCAGTCTATGAAGAATAATAATAGCTAGATAATAGCTAATAATAGAAGAAATAAAATCGTTCAATTACATATATACATATAATTCCTAGTCTGCTGGATAAAATCCAGGGTACAAAAATGTGAAACCCCATTAAGGGGTAAACAATACATTCACAGGGCTGCTGTTTTTAATAAATAATAAAATCTAAAAACGTCACATAGGAAAAAAATGTTTGACCAGCAGAGGAGTGTAGACAATATATTTTAACATTTTGAATTTATTTTTTATTTAATATTTTATTTTATAAATATATAATTTATTTGAGTTTTCCTTCCATTCTTGTGCATTTAATGAACAGAACAGAGTAAAAAGTCTGGCATTGATAGCTGACCTCGAGTTCCCATTGAAATATGTCAAATATTATTGAAAATGGGCCAGAGACAATTCAATTCAATTCAATTCAAGTTTATTTGTATAGCGCTTTTTACAAAACAAATCGTTACAAAGCAACTTGACAGAAAATTATGTTTCTACAATATTTAGTAGTAGCTAGTAGTTTGTGCACATTTGACAGGACTTTAGAAAAAATAAAAATAATAATAATAATAATACAAGACGTAGTCAGCTAGACGATGAACTATCAATATTATTAATTAAGTTATTATATGATTCAGTCACACATTTAGCAATAATTGTTAGTTCTGTTTGTTGATTCAGGGTTAGCATTATCTGAGGTCCTCTGAGGGTCAGCATCATCTCTTCTCAGGTGTTCTGGATCCAGACTGGAGCTTGTGCAAATCCTAGTCCCGTGGCGAAACATAGAAACAAAATACAGACATCATTAGCATAGCTGCTGATCCAACAAAGTAAAATTAGTTTAACCCAAGCTAATGAATAAAAAAGCACCTTTGATCAGATGCAACTACACTCACAATTTAAAAGATACACTATTCGAATGCTTGGCGAAAGAGATGTGTTTTTAATCTAGATTTAAACAGAGAGAGTGTGTCTGAACCCCGAACATTATCAGGAAGGCTATTCCAGAGTTTGGGAGCCAAATGTGAGAAAGCTCTACCTCCTTTAGTGGACTTTGCTATCCTAGGAATGACCAAAAGTCCAGCGTTTCGTGACCTTAGGGTGCGTGATGGGTTGTAACGTGGTAGAAGGCTAGTTAGGTACGCTGGAGCTAAACCATTTAGGGCCTTATAGGTAAGTAATGATCATTTGTAACTGATACGGAACTTAATAGGTAGCCAGTGCAGAGCCTTTAAAATTGGGGTAATATGATCATATTTTCTTGACCTCGTAAGGACTCTAGCTGCTGCATTTTGGACTACCTGTAGCTTGTTTATTGACGAAGCAGGACAACCACCTAGAAGTGCATTACAATAGTCCAGTCTAGAGGTTATGAATGCATGAACTAGCTTTTCTGCATCAGAAACAGATAACATGTTTCGTAGCTTGGCAATGTTTCTAAGATGGAAGAATGCAGTTTTTGTAACATTGGAAATATGATTTTCAAAAGACAAATTGCTGTCTAATATAACACCCAGATTTCTGACTGTAGAGGAAGTAACAGTACATACGTCAGGTTGCAGCTTGTAATCTACAAGATTCTGTGTAGTGTTTTTTGGTCCAATAATTAGTATCTCTGTCTTATCCGAATTTAATTGGAGAAAATTATTTGTCATCCAATCTTTTACATTTTTAACACACTCTGTTAGCTTAGATAATTGGGAAGTTTCATCTGGTCTCGTTGAGATATATAGCTGAGTATCATCAGCATAACAGTGGAAGCTAATTCCGTATTTTCTAATAATATTACCAAGGGGCAACATGTATATTGAAAATAGAAGGGGACCTAGGACGGATCCTTGTGGCACTCCATATTTTACTGATGATAAATGAGATGACTCCCCATTTAAGTAAACAAAATGGTAGCGATCGGACAGGTAGGATCTAAACCATCTTAGAGCCTGCCCTTGAATACCTGTATAGTTTTGTAATCGATCTATGAGTATGTCATGATCTATGGTGTCGAACGCAGCACTAAGATCAAGTAAGACTAGAAATGAGATGCAGCCTTGAAATTCTTCATACAGATCATTTTTATGTAGGAAGGTGCTCAATTGAGCAGACACAACTTTTTCTAAAATTTTAGACATAAATGGAAGATTTGAAATAGGCCTATAATTTGCCAGTACACTAGGATCTAGTTTTGGTTTCTTAATAAGAGGCTTGATAACTGCCAGCTTGAATGGTTTTGGGACGTGTCCTAAAGATAACGACGAGTTTATGATATTGAGAAGCAGTTCTTCGGCTACAGGTAACAGCTCTTTCAGTAATTTAGTGGGTACAGGATCTAATAAACATGTTGATGGTTTAGATAAAGTGATAAGTTTATTTAGCTCTTCCTGTCCTATGGTTGTAAAGCACTGCAGTTTATCTTTGGGTGCGATGGATGAAACTGAAGTGTTAGATGCTGTAGAATCTACATTCGCTATTGTATTTCTAATGTTATCTATTTTATCAGTGAAGAAATTCATAAAGTCATTACTATTTAACGTTGGTGGAATATTTGAATCAGGTGGCGTCTGATAATTTGTTAACTTAGCCACTGTGCTAAATAAAAACCTTGGATTGTTTTGGTTATTTTCAATGAGTTTGTGTATATGCTCTGCCCTAGCAGTTTTTAGAGCCTGTCTATAGCTGGACATACTGATTTTCCATGCAATCCTAAAAACTTCTAAATTAGTTTTTCTCCATTTGCGTTCAAGACTACGAGTTACTTTCTTGAGAGAGTGAGTATTACTGTTATACCATGGTACAGTACGTTTTTCTCTAACTTTTTTCAATTTGATTGGGGCAACAGCTTCTAATGTATTAGAGAAAATAGTGCCCATGTTGTCAGTAATTTCGTCTAATTCATGTGTATTTTTGGGTACAAATAGCAGTTGAGATAGATCAGACAAACATGTTGAGAGTAAGGCAAGGTGATCTTCTGTATTCTTTTTGAACTGATGCTATCCAGACAGGCAGGAAGGGTCATTGTTTCTCTCATTGGCACCGAAGCCAGCCAAAGAGCTATCCAAGAGACAAATGCACCTTTGTGTGCGGCTTGCTCATATCCACTCAGACTGAAGACTGCTTGTTTGTTAATGAAAGGCCTTGGGAAGACAAGCATTACCTTCAGCCAAGTTCACCAGTACCAAAATCTTAAGGGGGTCAACGGATGCTCTAGTTGATATGATTCTTTGGGCTCTTAACGAAAAGTCTATAACATACTTTGTTTAAAATTTCTCAATGGTAGTGTAAAAAACACCTTTTTTACCCTGTCAAACTGAGCTCTGTTTTTAGCAAGCAAGCCTCTATATGCAAAACTGTTTACTTCAGGGGTTTTCGACCTTTTATAACCCCCCCCCCCCCCAAGTTTGCCTAATTTCCCCCCGAATCCCCCTTCCCTTCAAAACACAACAACCCGACCCATTATCACACCAAATTATTATATTATCATTAACATGTACGTAAATATCAATTAAAGCTATTGAAGCAGCGAACGATACTTTTTGATTAACATTATTTACATAAGAAATGCTTGGATCTGTTATACTGATGTACATTTGACATATTTTTTACTGTTTACGTTCACTTAAAGGGATAGTTCACCCAAAAATGAAAATTATGTCATTAATGACTAACCCTCATGTCGTTCCAAACCCATAAGACCTCCGTTCATTTTTGGAACACAGTTTAAGATATTTTAGATTTAGATTGAGAGCCTTCTGTCCCTCCATTGAAAACCTATGTATGGTATACTGTCCATGTCCAGAAAGGTTACAAAAACATCATTAAAGTAGTCCATGTGACATCAGAGGGTCAGTTAGAATTTGTTCAAGCATTGAAAATACATTTTGGTCCAAAAATAACAAAAACTAAGACTTTATTCAGCATTGTCTTTATTCCGGAGTAATTCATTTACTCAAAAAGTACACTGAGTGAACTGCTTTGAAGAAAGAACTGAAGATGAACACCGAGCCGATCCAGATAACAAACGAACGATTGACTCGCACGAGAACAGCATTGATATGATTGCCCCCTAATGGATTGCTAAAGATTTTTTAATAACTTAAAAAAACCCTATACTGACTTCTTCTGTAGATGAAGCTGGATCAGAAATGATTCGCACAAACATAGATGCATTTAGACACATCGGGGATAAGCACATTCCCTTCAAAACAAAAGTAAAGTTAATCCTCTGCGTCTTCAGCGGCTCAGATGGTCGGGAGTAAATGATGACTGCTATGTTCATTATTACATCCAACAACAGAACACTCAATCACTCAATCACTTAGGAGCCATTCTTGTCTTCCCCTCCACCAGAGTCGACACAATGGCGGATAGCTCACAGCTCACTCAGTCAGTCAACTATTGTGGGAGGTGCCTGTGCAGAACTATGTCATTCTGACAGGAATCTCAGAACAGCCTGATTTGAAAAGGGGATTTTAAAATAGGGATTAAAAAAAAACACTAGGTGGATTTTTATCATTATAGGATGGATGTTTACATGTTTACTTATCAACAATCATTAACGTTCAAACAACAACAAAAGTGAATTTGGCATCCAATGACCCCTTTAAGAAACCTGTAGATAAATGAAACTCTCAGACACATGTCTGATATTTACATTTAGTTATTTAGCAGAGCGATTCTTCTTAAAGACAGACACAGGAAGTGCTCGTAATACCAAGTTTCAGGCATTTGTTCAAGTAAGTACAAGCTAAGAATAAATAAAGAGAAAGGCAACATTTTTTAAGGATGAAGTCAAGTAGTGTTGAAAGAGATGAGTTTTCAGCTGGGGCTTGAAAATTGTCAGGGATTCAGTATTCTGGATAGAGGTGGGAAGATCAATCCACCAGCCAGGAATTGCGAACGAGAGCATTTTGGAAAGTGATTTTGAGCCTCTCTGTAATGGTAACGTGAGGCATCGCTTGATTAAAAACTTCTGGAGAGGAAGTAGTTCCTTAAGAGTGAGTTAAACTAGGCAGGTACTGAGCCTGTGGCTGTTCTATATGCAAGCATCAATGTCTTGAACTTGATGCGAGAAAACAATTGGTAGCCAATGCAAAGAGATAAAGAGAGGTGTAACATGGGCTCTTTTAAGCTCACTGAAGACCACTGTCATGCCACTGCATTCTGAATCATTTGTAGAGGGTTGATCATATTTCTAATGACTGGAAGAAGGGGAGGAAGCAAGTGCGAGTTAAATCAATGTTTTAATGAATAGTTAGACAAACAGGGATTTACAATGTTCAATGGTGATCCAGGGCGTGGTGGTGAGTAGAGGCAGCAGGAGAGCGTGACAAAGGAACTGAGATGAGCGAGCCGTGAAGGTGATGAGTGAAGTCTGTGGAAGGTGAGGAGTGGATGGAGTTCCGAGGACTAAGACAATCCAGCAATGAGAAGAACACATGAAACAGGAACGAGAGATCAGGACACAACACTAGGACTGCATACAATGCTCTGACAAGCACAAGACGAAAGACAGGGCAATAAGTAGGGATTGGGAAATGAGTAGCAGCTGGTGTAGATGAACAATTAATGGAGACGCCCACATGAAACAATCAGTGCTGACACGAGACACACGCCAACTCCACCCACATAGCGCAAAAACCCGAGGCCATGGTTTACCAACCGTGACAGTACCCTCCCCTCTAGGAATGCCTCCTGGAGTTCCCAGATGACCCTGCCTGTCGATTGTAATCATCAATAAGGGAGTGATCCAGTATGTCCCTAGCAGGTACCCAACTCCTTTCTTCCAGACCGTAACCCTCCCAGTCCACAAAGTACTGGAATCCTTGTCCCCCTCCGTCTCGAGTCCAGAATACGATTGACCGAATAGGTGGGTTCCCCATCTACGAGTCGTGGCGGTGGGGGAACCAGGGTGGGCGAGTTCATTTATGCAAAAAACACATGCTTAATTTTGGATGCATGGAAGGTGGGATGAATCCTCCTGTTTGCCGGAGGTAGTTTGAGGCAGACTGTCACCAGACTAATGATTCTGGTGACATGGATCGGGCCAATACATTTGGGAGCTAACTTATTAGAAACGGAACGGAGAGGAATGTTGTTGGTAGAAAGCCACACTTTTTGACCCACGACGTATACAGGAGGCTTAGACCGGTGGTGATCAGCCTTGGCCTTGGTTCGCACCCGACAGAATCTTGGGCGGAGGGGACCGCGACTTCAGATTTCAGACTAGGAAAAATAGGTGGCTGGTAACCTATGCTACATTCAAATGGGGAGAGGCCTGTGGCTGACACCAGTAGCGAGTTATGAGCATACTCAACCATAGAGAGTTGTTGGCTCCAGGAAGAAGGATTCTTGGAGACTAAACATGCAACGTTCTCTCTAAATCTTGGTTGGCCCGCTCAGACTATGCTTTGCTCTGTGGGTGATAACCCGAAGACAGACTAACCGTCACTCCTAATAATTTACAAAACTCTCTCCAAATTTTGGACACAAATCGGGATCCCCTGCCAGATACCACGTCTACCAGTGAGAACATGTAACCAAAAGACCTGATCAATTACAGTAACCGCTGTCTTCTTGGCTGAGGGTAATTTGGGCAAGGGAACAAAATGTGCCGCCTTCGAGAATCGGTCCACTATGGTCAAAACGACCGTCATGCCATTAGAGAGTGGGAGGGCGGTCACAAAATCTAGAGTGATGTGGGACCAGGGTCTCGAAGGGACAGACAGTGTTTGAAGAAGCCCATCCGGACGTCTTACCACTGGCGCAAACTGAACAGGCCAAAATAAAATCGTGAACATCACGAGACATAAGTGGCCTCCAGAATCGTTGCTTTACTAAGCACTTAGTGTGGCTTATCCCTGTATGACAAGTGACATTGGAGCAGTGACCCCACTGAATAACGTCAGACCATAACTCCTCTGGAACGAGCAACTGATTCGGTGGGCACCCGGGCAGAGGTGTTACCCCTTCTAAGGCCGTCTTGACCTTCGATTCGACCTCCCGACTATACTCTCAGGTAAAATACACTCACTGGGCATTCAAAAGGATCAAAAAGACGTGACCAAGTATCGGGAATGACGTTTTTGAAACTCGGGTGGTATGATCAAAATCAAAGCGACCGAAAAAAAGTGCTCACTGAGACTGCCTGGAGTTCTGTCAGTTCTAATATATTCTAGTTTCTTGTGATTGGTCCAAACGATGAAAGGTACCCCCAACCCCTCCAACCAATGATGCCACTCCTCCAATGCTAATTAGACAGCCAACAACTCTCTGTTACCAATGTCATAATTACGTTCGGCAGGAGATAAGCGATGAGAAACAAATGTGCACAGATGCATCTTGTCGTCTGAGGCAGCACGTTGGGAAAGAACTGCACCTACTCCTACCTCTGATGCGTCAACCTCCACCACAAACTGACGTGTGGGATCAGGGGCTACTAAGATGGGAGCCGAAACGAAGTGGCTTTTGAGGTTGGAAAATACAGTTTCGGCTGTATTAGACCACCTGAACGCAGTACTGGGAGAGGTCAAGACGGTCAGAGGTGAGACTAGTTGGCTGAAACTGCCTGTGAGGGATTACAATAAAAATTGGCGAACCCCAGAAAACGCTGTAGGGCCTTGCGGGAATCTGGACTTGGACCAATCTATCACAGCCTTAACATTGTCAAGATCCGTACATATTCCCTCAGGTGGGACGATGTATGCTAGGAAGGGAACAGACTGTGCATGGAATACGCATTTCTCTGCCTTGACAAAAAGCCCATTCTCTAGTAATCTCTGGAGCACTCGTCTGGCATGTTGCACGTGTTCCTGGAGAGACAAGGAAAAAATCAGTATGTCATCCAGGTAAACATATATGAACTAATCTACCATGTCTCTCACCACATCATTCACGAGCACTTGGAAAACTCCTGGCGAGTTGGAGAGCCCGAACAGCATCACCAAGTATTCATAGTGCCCTCTAGGGGTGTTAAAAGCAGTTTTCCCCTCATCCCCCTTCCTGATGCAGACCAAATGATAAGATTTGCGTAAATCCAGTTTTGTGAAGACAGATGCTCCCTGTAACCTCTCAAATATTGAAGACATCAATGGCAAAGGATTAGTATTCTTTACCGTGATGTTGTTTAGCTCTCTGTAATCTATACAAGGTCGCAGGGAACCATCCTTCTTACCAACAAAAAAGAATCCCACCCCCGCTGGAAAAGAGGCAGGGTGGATGAACCTAGATGCTAGAGAATCAGAAATATATTTCTCCATGGCCTCCCTCTCCGGAATGGAAAAAAAGAGTAAAGTTTGCCTTTAGGCAGGGACTTACCTGCAACTAACTCTATGGCACAGTCATAGGGATGATGTGGAGGGAGAGAAGCAGCACGGGACTTACTGAACACTTCCTTCAGATCCAGGTACTCCGCAGGCACGTTTGACAAAACCGTAGTCTCCTCCTGAAAGACAGACACAGACACATCAGGACAAGCAGAAACCAGACAACACTCATGACAACGTTCTCTCCACAAGGTGATGATGTTGGAACCCCAATCCACTCGTGGGTTGTGTTTGACCAGCCAGGGGTGACCTAACACGATGGGTGCCACTGGGGAGTCCATGAGGAGGAGGGGAAGGGTGTTGTTGCCGGAAGTGAGGAGAGTTATGGGTCCTGTAGTGTGAGTGATGTGGGGCATTTCCTGGCCATTGAGTGTGCTGACTGTAATCTGATGTGAAAGGGGAATGATTGGAAGTCTCAGTTGATGTTCAAGGATGGTGTCTATGAAGTTACCCTCAGCTCCTGAGTCCAGCAGGATGTGACATGTGTGAGTGTTGTTGGCCCACCTCAGTTTCACCGGAAGGAGAGTTGATGATGTTGAGGACTTCCCGGCGGAGATCCCACCCGATAGTAGCCTCAATCTTACCACCGGGCTGACTCTTTTACCGGGCAGGCAAGCAGAAGATGTCCAGAGCCTACGCAATACAGATACAGTCCTCGGGACCTCGGCCTCTCTCTCTCCTCCCAGGTCAGTCGAGCTCTACCCACCTGCATGGGTTCATAATTGATGAAGGGACCGACCATGTTCTCCCAGCTCAAGTTGCCACTCTCCAGGGTACCAAGAATACGTGTCTGACAGGCCCCCAGATGGTCAATCCGAGAGTCAATGCGGAGCACCAAGTCGATGAGTCTGTTGAGGCAGGTTGGCAACTCGAGGAGGTAGTGAACCTTGTGAACAAGTCGGCCAACCCATGCAGGAACATATCCCACTGCACCTCCCCGTCCCACTTATACGCAGCCGCCAAGGTGGAAAACTAGATGGAATAGTCCACCACGGCGTGATATCCCTGCTTGAGGTCCGCGAGCTCTTGGGGCACTTCCTTGCCGTCCACGGCCTGGTCGAACACGCTCTTCATTTCCTCGGAGAGGGAGTGGAACGAGGCGCAGCATTGGTCTCGGTTCTCTCACACCGCCGTCCCTCACAGAGTGGCTCTTCCGATGTTCAATAGTGATCCAGGGCGTGGTGTTGAGTAGAGGCAGCAGGACAGCGTGACACAGGAACTGAGATGAGCAAGCCATGAAGGTGATGAGTGAAGTCCGTAGAAGGTGAGTAGTGGATTGGGTTCCGAGGACGAAGACAATCCAGCGACGAGAAGAACACATGAAACAGGAATGAGAGATCAGGACACAACACTGGGACTGCATACAACGCTCTGACAAACGAAAGACAGGGCAATAAGTAGGGATTGGGTAATGAGTAGCAGCTGGTGTAGATGAAAAATTAACGGAGACGACCACACGAAACAATCAGTGCTGACGTGAGACACACACCAACTCCACATTTAGCAAGTTGGCCAGTCAGAGATTAAAAATAAAGCTGCTTAATTTCACCATAGCCTGGTTTGCAAAGGGACAAGAGATCACTGCTGTGTTCAGGATATAGTAATGTTGGGGTTATCTATTGCTTGGCTCACAACACAATTTCTAATCACGTGTATCCCTTAGATAAGGCGTTCGTTTTTCACACCTCTTTAATTTCACTGTACATAAACAATTGGTCTCCAGTATGATGTAAAAGTGGCGTCTGTTACACCCTGACTGGAGGAACCTAATGCTCCCAGAGTACTAAAGGACAAGCAGTACTAAACACATCAACATCTGTTGAACTGGTCACACAATGACCTTCATGCTGGAACTCAGTGATAAAGCAATCAATTCATGCCTTCTCAGGTTAAGGGAATGTTATTTAGCTTTTGAAGACTCTGTTTAGACTCAAAGGAGGCAGACAAGAGAGAAAGAGGGCCTGTGACTTATTTTAATGTTGACAGAAAACAAGAAGCATTTTGATATAATTACACAGCTCAGAAACAACAGGTGGTGTCCTTTGGTATGTCCACCCTTTGCAGTAGTTACAACGTAGTGTCTGGCGTAGTGTCAGTATATTTCCTGAGAAATTCAAACGTAATTTTATCCCTGCAACTCAAGCCAAAGACTTTCCTTTGAAAGTACAATAGATCTGTCCAGTTTATTTTCCAACTCCCACAAATTTGCATGATTGGTTTGAGGACTGGACTTGAGGAGGGGGCCAGTCCATCATTTTCAATGTTCCACTTCCAGCAAATTCCTTCCATCCCAAGTAGCTCCAGCAATAGTTTGTTTTATATTGTACTGGCCAATTCAACAAAATCAACTGAAACGTCTTAAATATGCCAATTGTTCTAATAACCACCACTAATTGGCCACCACTGTATGTTGAGCACTCAAATAAACACTGGAATAAAAGTATAAAAAGAGCGTACATCTTTAGAAAAACACAAAGTTTGTGGTAAATATTAGGTCACCCATAACAATACTACTTTACTATACTAGGCTGCATTTATTCGATTAAAAATTCAGTAATGATGTGACATAGTTAATATATTTAAAATGTTTAAATACAATGTATTCCTGTGATGGCAAAGCCATTAATAGGCTACAGTCTTCAATGTCACATTATCCTCCATACATCATTCTACTAGAAAATTCTATAATGATTTGGTGCTCAAGAAACATTTCTTATTATCAATGTTGAAAACAGTCATGCTGCTTAATGTATTTGTGGAAAATGTAAAACATTTTTAGGATGCTTTAATGAATAGTAAGTTCAGAACAGACAATGACCTAAAGTCTATCTCTGTGTTTCGGCTGTATTTTGCTTTCTCTCTGTCTTTCTTCAGATAACAAGACAATGTGACACCTCAAATGAAGTTAAGCTGTGTAACAGGTGTGCCTGCATTTCCTCGTAGTGAAACCAGTCTGTCTGACGTGGCAGCTCATGTCACACAAACAAACAGCTGAGCTGTGCACGTCAAACCAAGTGTTACCATTCAAAACAATATAGTCTCTGAGAAACATCTCTTATTTTTAAATGACATAAAACTGAGAGCTCTATTGAGTCTGTCGAGTGATAAAAAGAGCAGCTCTTAAGCAATAAAAGTTTCCTCTGAACACTATCACCAATTTTCCATGGCGTAATCAAGAATATATGTCATACCACATGCCAATTTTACATCATAAAAGCATAATCCTGATGTTTAAAAATAGTTTGATAATCGCCATGACTCATAATACAGTTTACTGGACACAGAAAACACAAGTGGGTGTTTACTTTAAAGGCACTAAAGTTCCTGGTAAAGAAACACCCTCTGTCTCACCTTAAATGCTCTTTGATATGATTAAGAAATTATATCATATGAATTAATGTACAATCAGACATTCAACCTTAGCAAGCTAAATAAAATGTTCCTTATATAGAATTCCAATATACCTTCAAGGAGTTTTATGATTATTACTTTAAGTAAAATTATATTAATCTGATAAAATGAGGTACGAAACAGGAACACAGTATTATGATTAGTTCAAATATTTGCACATTAAAGGCTTTCCTTTTAGTTTACTCAAAGACACGTCAGTGAAACTCTTTGCAAGCCAAAGAACAATTCAACAACATGACACCTTAAAATAAAAGGTGTACTCTTTTTTTCCAAAGGCATGTGACCAATAAAAATGTTGCATCATATCACGCATTCCATCAGGAATCGACAGACTTTTGAGCCTGCACACACCGCCTCTGCTCAGAAGCCAGTCTTTGTGTGTGAAACAGTAAAATATTTGACAGTTGTAACCTCATAGCTTTAGGACACACTCATGCCCTACTTTGACGTCATTTCAAGTATGCATGGATTATCTATTTAGCGTATTTTGTAAAACTTGCTTTGTTTTTATTTCTGCTGCATAAATCGTTTTCTGATCCTGGTTATGTAATGATTCTTCACACGCATTTATTCACACACACAATATAAAAAAGGTTTTAACCAAACAGAGGTTAATGAGAATGGAAAACAAAAGTTAAATTGTATTGAATGTGGACTAGTATTGTGCCAGTAACCTGCACTTACATATAATATAATATTACATATAAAAAAAAATGTAATAAAAGCCCAATATATATTATATTATATTAATAATTATTTAATGAAGTAAATTATATAAAGAATGTTTTGTAATAAGTACTCTACTTTCCATGTTGATCTAAGACAGTGTTGTGTAATGATACATTTCAGTTAGTCATTAAAATGATTAATCATCAAAAGTCAAGCTTCAAGTTTTGCATGTTTTAACAATGTCTCACATTCAACGTATAACAGTTAGGGCAGAGCTGCAAAGCCAGGTTCAGCTCAACTTAAGAATTGAATTTATCAAACAAATAGAACAAATTGAATATATGAAACAGATTTAGACAGTCTGAATGGTGCAAGATCTGATGTCAAACCATTTCAGAGATTAAGAGCTTGAATCTTGAATTAAGAAGGAACTTTGACTGTACTGTACAATACCATCCACACTGGCCACATACATAATGATTTACACCAAAAATTTTAATTGAATATAAAGTCATGGAATGACATGAGGTTGAGTAAATGATGAACGAATAAAATGTTTTAGTTGATTTCTTTGAATTTATTGTGTTATTTGAGGCAACTGCAAATATATGAAATATATTCTATATATTATTATAGAAATATATTCTACCTAAATATATGAAATATATGAATGATTTTAGTGAAAAATTATAGGGGTGAAAATCAAGTCTTCTTGAACACAATCCTAGGATAAGTGACTCGGCATATTCCTGTAGAGGGGTATAAACTCCCTCGGCAAAGTGAGGGTTTCGCCAGGCTAAGGACCAGCTTAAACTAGTTAAGACCATCTCAAGCTGCTTTAAGTAGTTAAAAAATACCAAGCACTATAAAGATGTGATGACCCAATAATATTGAAAAAAAAACTGGGACAAGTAATCCAATAATCAGCCATCACAGCTTCCAAAGGTCAATTTCATTACTAAGCAATTAAAAAGAAAATTATTACTGCTAGTTATCAATTTAGTGATAACAAATTAATGGATTCAGAAATGCATGAAAGGATTTATGTTGATATTGTCCTAAAATTTATGCTTAAATTGAACGGGAAAAAAAATATTCATCCTAATATATAAATGTCATAGAAACCATAAAAATTTACTTTCACATATGTCAACAAAACAACAATTTTGTTTTAAAACAAATTATATGTAAACTGTTTGTGTTTCTCAAAAATATTTTGTACAGTGGCCGAGAGAGCTCAACGCCCTGCAATTTAAGAAAACACATGCAAATTGAAAAACCACCAGCAAATAAAAAAAAAACATCTTCGTCAATTTGACAACACAAGTATTGCAAATCCTTCACAACACATGCATATAATAAAACGAGCTGCAAATCATCACAACACATGCATATAATGAAACGAGCTGCAAATCATCACAACACATGCATATAACGAAACGCGCTGCAAATCTTTCACAACACATGCATATAATGAAACGAGCTGCAAATCATCAAAACACATGCATACAACAAAACGCGCTGCAAATCCTTCACAACACATGCAAATTAAGAAACGCTCCAAACCCTGCTGCAAATAGCACTAATGGAGATGTTTCAAGGAGACCCCAAAAAATTTCGGACCCAGCTGGGATTTGCTTATCGTGCAGTGGCTACTGATCAGTGGAGTTGTTTATGAACTGAAAGGTGAGTTGTTGTTTTTTTAAACACCCTGATTGCATGATTCCTTTATCTTTTAGATATTATAAGACTAAATAACCGGAATAATTACATGATTAAATGTAAAACTTTACTTAAGATGGCTAACTTTAGTATCCTCAGCTAAATATAATTTCAAGGTTAATGAAAATAAATTTGCAATGCTTCATTAATTGTTTCTTAATGTGCATGTGCTGTGAGGATTTGCAGCACGTTTCGTTATATGCATGTGTTGTGATGATTTGCAGCGTGTTTCGTTATATGCATGTTGTTATGATTTGCAGCGCGTTTCGTTATATGCATGTGTTGTGATGATTTGCAGCGCGTTTCGCTATATGCATGTGTAGTGATGATTTTCAGCACGTTTTCGTTATATGCATGTTGTTATGATTTGCAGCGTGTTTCGTTATGCATGTGTTGTGATGATTTGCAGCGCTTTTCGTTATATGCATGTTGTGATGATTTGCAGCGCGTTTCGTTATATGCATCTTGTTATGATTTGCTGCGCGTTTTGTTATATGCATCTTGTTATGATTTGCAGCAAGTTTCGTTATATGCATGTGTTGTGATGATTTGCAGCGCGTTTCGTTATAGGCATGTGTTGTGATGATTTGCAGCGCTTTTCGTTATATGCATGTTGTGATGATTTGCAGCGCGTTTCGTTATATGCATCTTGTAATGATTTGCTGCGCGTTTCGTTATATGCATCTTGTTATGATTTGCTGCACATTTCGTTATATGCATCTTGTTATGATTTGCAGCACGTTTCGTTATATGCATGTGTTGTGATGATTTGCAGCGCATTTCGTTATATGCATGTTGTGATGATTTGCAGCGCGTTTCGTTATATGCATCTTGTTATGATTTGCTGCGCGTTTCGTTATATGCATCTTGTTATGATTTGCAGCATGTTTCGTTATATGCATCTTGTTATGATTTGCAGCACGTTTCGTTATATGCATCTTGTTATGATTTGCAGCGCGTTTCGTTATATGCATCTTGTTATGATTTGCTGCGCGTTTCGTTATATGCATCTTGTTATGATTTGCTGCACGTTTCGTTATATGCATCTTGTTATGATTTGCTGCGCGTTTCGTTATATGCATCTTGTTATGATTTGCTGCACGTTTCGTTATATGCATCTTGTTATGATTTGCAGCGCGTTTCGTTATATGCATGTGTTGTGATGATTTGCAGCACTTTTCGTTATATGCGCGTTTCGTTATATGCATCTTGTTATGATTTGCTGCGCGTTTCATTATATGCATGTGTTGTGATGATTTGCAGCGATTTTCGTTATATGCATGTTGTGATGATTTGCATTGCGTTTTGTTATATGCATCTTGTTATGATTTTCTGTGCGTTTCGTTATATGCATCTTGTTATGATTTGCAGCACGTTTCGTTATATGCATCTTGTTATGATTTGCAGCGCGTTTCGTTATATGCATGTGTTGTGATGATTTGCAGCGCGTTTCGTTATATGCATGTGTTGTGATGATTTGCAGCACTTTTCTTTATATGCATGTTGTGATGATTTGCAGTGCGTTTCGTTATATGCATCTTGTTATGATTTTCTGCGCGTTACGTTATATGCATCTTGTTATGATTTGCAGCACGTTTCCTTATATGCATCTTGTTATGATTTGCAGCGCGTTTCGTTATATGCATGAATGCATTTAACCTGTTCCAAAAATCCCCATTTAAAAATTTTAGGTTATTATGATATTCTACATTAAGAATACATTTAGGGCCCTCGTCATATTCATGTACAAAAGAGACTTGTTCTACATGTAATATTTGCCATATGTAATGCAAAAACTTTAAAGCTCAATATCTCAAAAACTGAAAATGCAGATAGAATTAATTAATTAATTCCAAGGTGGCCATTTTTATAGATAATATAAAGAACAGTGTATTTTTTTTATTTATTTTTATTTTTTTTGCTGGAACACCCATGTGAACAAAATGATGGTTTGATATTTTGTATATAATGCAATGAAAATCATACAGTTTTAAAAATGACTGAAATGTCTTAAATCTGTTTATAGCTATTTATATTGTGTTTTATCTTTTAGCCAAATAACTGCTAACTCCCAAGAAAAGAATATTATGTTGTCTGTGGTCAAACCCCTGCTGAACAGAGAGGACAAAAGTACAAACTATCTCCAGTCTTACAGCAGGTGACTCTTCAACAGCCATTGGAGATCTGCCAGAGATAATAAACATCAGGAACACACTCAGCCCTAGTCACCACATCACACACTTTCCACACACACAGACTCAAAGAGCTCAGCCGTTCTGTTGGCTCAGCTTGGAAAGTTTGACCCGTCCAGCTGAGTTAAGAAGTGTGATCCCCACGATCTCTTGGATTTATCTGGTTCTTTCCCAGCTCTGAACACATCAGACTCATCTGACCTGACATGGAGCTGATGGAACACACGAACTCCCTCATATCCACCACTCAGTTTGGGCGCAGAGTGCCTAAAAGGTCAAAGGTGCCTTTGGGAGGGGGAGGTGCAGTATAAATAAGTTGACTCTCATGACAAAAGCTCACAATTACTCTTGTGAAATGGAAGTACACTTTAGCATACTTTTAGAAGGACTACTTTGTTAATAATATAGTTAAAAGAAATATTAATGCAGGGCTTTAAGACACATAATTGCATGTTATTTGCAATTGAATAAACATGTATATGTAATTGTATAGTCTTGATATATGGTTGAAGTGTACTTCTGAATATACTGACAAACAGTATAACAGTATAAATACACTTCAATGTATTTTATATTCAAAATTGTACATCATGCATTTAAATATTGTAATTATTTATTATTAATTTAATTTGTAATGATGAATTTTTTTATTTTACTTTAATGTGTTAGTCAACTAATCAAAATAAGTGTTTTAAAGTAAAATAATAGATTAATAATTCATTTTAAACTTTTAATTTGACATTATTTCAAAGTGCACATTATTTCAAATGTGCCTTTTTTAATTAATGTTATATTATCTGTAACTACAAGCTATAAAATATAAAAATACTTGAAGTTGAGTTGAGTTGAAGTACACTACAAGCATAGATTTAAAAAACTGAGCAAAAATCTTTTACCACAAAAATATGTTATTTAAACTGGGCTTTCATGGAAAACCATGGTTGAACCATGGTTCAACTGTATTTTCTGGAACTCCTTATTGACTCCGTTGTTTTGGAAAATTGCACACAAAAAAAATCACCATTCAGAAAAAACGCAATCACTGTTTAGTGTAATGAGGGTATGCTTTGAATTAAACTGCTTATGCAACCGTCCTTGCATGAGTAAAGTATCCTATACAACCCAGATAAAATCTGGAACTTGTCTGACATCAAATGTTTACAATTTCATTCAATTTCATTTTAATATAACTTGCCAAAGGCTCTTAAAAACCTCCCCCCGTGCATTGGTCCTTGGTCACGCTTTTTAAATGGGCGCTTTTTGTAATCCTCAAAGGGAGAATGTCTTCAGATTTGTAACTGAGAGAGTTAAAGGAGATGGAGTGCAACACGAGTCTTCTTTAGTTAATGAATTACAGAGCTTTCACTCAGCATATGCATTTAATTAAGTGTCCTAAATGGAGAAAGGACACTATGTGTCTCCTGACCGAGAATCTTCTTTTGCTTTAATTTAAAGGAAGTGTAAGTTCAGCCTTCTACCACATAAATCAATGTAGTCCTGGGTCATTTCTGTCCTGCTTTCTGTCTTGTGCCTCATATTTAAAGAGTAAACTCTCCTCTCTCACCACAACAATAGTTCTTCTACGAATACTGAAACATAAAGTGAGTTTATGCTTCTGTTTAATCAAGGACTTTTTTTGGGGATCCCAAGTTGTGGTACATATTAGTATGTATGTATGTATGTATGTATGTATGTATGTATGTATCTATCTATCTATCTAAAAAGAGTAATTTAATAAACAACCAAAATTTGTCAATAGCTAAAATCCAATTGCTATAAAATAATTCAGAAGAGTTAATGTATTATATTCAAGCAGATCTCAAAACTGAGAATGTTGTCTGAAAGCAAGTGCAATGACCAGTCTTCTGCTGTCACAAATGGTAACAAAACATCTCTGTGTAAATGTCTGTAATAATTTGAGTTTCTCACAGCTTTTAAAGCCAGTCTGAGTAAAGCACATACAGTAAGTAAACAAAAGGTCTTTATGTTTGAGTTCTTTATGTACCTTGTATAAGAGCACAAGTAAGCTGAGCCTGAGGAGAGACTTAGATAATTATGAGTCTACGTGAGAAAACCCTGAAAGACTGTGATGTGACTGGTTTAAACACACAAAGGAGAAAGGTTGTCAGAGAATAAACCATCTGTGTTTTCACTTATCATTGCCATTGCAGGAATGTGTTATAGGCTATTGGCCATTAAATTATTCCAGCAGGAAAACTGTACAAAATAGCGAGTACCCCCCACACCCCCAACTACACATTTTCACTGTTAGTTCTTCAGTACAGAGATTGTTTCCCACAGGCTTTTATTGAATAAGGCAGACATATCAAATAATCATCAGTTCTGCACACAGTCCCTGCTTGGCTGGCATCTTACATACGTTTTGGCATCAATAAATCCCAAAAAATCCCTCAAGACTTGTCAGAACTGAGGCCTAGCTCTTTATATAAAATCCAGGAAATAGCTGCCAATTCCCAGAACACGAGTACCAACAGTTTAGGAAAAAAAAACGTTTTGGCACAAGTCCTGATCTTGCTCAAGATCTGACATCAGATACAGTAGGTTCAAGATTAATTTCCTTATGCCAGTACAATATCATTGATATAGAGCAGTGGTTCCCAACCTTTTTCAACTCGCGGCCCACACAAGCAAACACATATGTTTGCGCGGCCCACTACAAAAATATTAACTGACCCCGCTATTGTTTGGTTAATAACTTAGTACTCAGAAGCTAGATTGTCTTTATTGAATGAATTGGTAATGAACAGAAAATAACTCAGTCTTCATGGCACCGCTTGGCACTGCTGTTCTGTAGCATATGCAGCAAAAATATCTAAGATTAATAGATGGTTTATTCTTAACAGTGAGCTCGAATAGTGGAAGCGTAGTTACAGTTTAATATTAATTTTTTGTTATTTAATTATATATATGAAATTATGTTATGTTATGACTTAGACATTTGTACATATATGAAAATTTTTATTATTTATTTTAATAGTAATTGCACTGCAAAAAATAAGCTGTTGAGAATACTTAAAAGAAAGTAAGGCAACTTGATGCAGTAAGAGTTTTTTATTTTCTCAACAATAGATTTTTAATTCTGCTCAATAAAGATACTTAGAGCCAGTGTAAATTACTCATTTTCATATTTTACTAATACAAACATTCTTGTCACAGCTGCTAAAACAACAATTACTGTAGTTGAGGTAATACATTTTTTTTTCTGATTCCTGGAACAAAAAAAAAGAATGTTTAAAACATCACCAGATTATCCAATTAATGTTTGTTTACAAATATCAAACATAAAAGGCTCAGTTAGTCTAATAGCAGACAACACTGTCTTTGTTTGTAAGACAATTTACAAGACTTTTTAGTATTTGAGATTCAAGGTTTCGCAAACTGGACAATGAGCGGTTTCATTTTTTACAGTGTGGCGGCCCACCTGCAATACCATCGGCCCACAGGTTGAAAACCACTGATATAGAGTATACTGGCTTACTGTAATTTGTTTTCATATCCCTAAGTTCCCCTAACCAACTTTAGTTTTGCCCCCAACCTATGACTAGGTCAGGCTGAAGGTCTGGAATTCAGGGCAGCTTTCATTGTCCAAGACCCGCCCATGAGGCCATTTGACTGACATGTCCAACAACCAATCACAGTTTGTTTCGTTCATTGTCACATTTCAAGGTGTGGAAAGGTCGCCACAATAACTGACAGGTGTGTAAAACTCTCAGACGTATTTTAAAGGGGGGGTGAAATGCTCATTTTCACTCAATCTCCTGTTAATCGAGTACCTATAGAGTAGTACTGCATCCTTCATATCTCCAAAAAGTCTTTAGTTTTATTATATTTATTAGAGAACAATAGTCTGTGCAGATTTTTTTCAGAAAAACACGAGCGCCTGGAGGCGTGACGTGTGGGCGGAGCTAAAGAATCACGAGCGCGAGTAGGCTTTTGCGTTGAGAGTGTTTGGAAGCTGTGACATTACCGTGAGGAAAAAAACATCCAAAACAAACCATGGCTAACAGTCAGATTCAGCCGTTTATTTATGATCCAAAATCAGATCCCGAGGCTGAAACTGAACGAGAGCAGCAGCAACAACGACTCGCTCCGAGCGGGGCTCGAACCCAGGTCTCTGGCATGGGAGGCGGACGCACTAACAAGGAGGCAGAGATATTTGAAGCAGTTTTACTCACCGCCTGCGGTTCCAACACACGATCGTGACCCTTTTTTGTTGGGATTGCATCATCCTTAAGAAATAAACGATACGCAAATCCGTCGTCAAACTGGGCCTTGTTTGTAAAACAAGCATCTTCGAAATGCAGGGAACAAACAAAAACACTTGCACAACTCCGTCGATGCTCCGTTGATAAACTCCGTCCACTGGTCCCTTAATGTTTTTTTTTTTTTGGTAATCTGTGCAGGGTTGTCTTGCCCTCGCAACCAAAAACACACTTCTTTTGTGACATTTCTCTCTCGCTCTGATCAGTGAATGTCTGTGCTCTCAGTGCTGTGCTATACGGGAGCGCTCGCTCTTCCGGGAGAAGTGCCCTGAGGACCCATATAAGGAAATTCCGCTCCATCTAACGTCACACAGAGCCATACTCAAAAAAAACTTTCCGAAACTTGTGACAAACCGGAAGGAGTATTTTTGGAACAAAAATACTCCTTCAAACGTACAACTTAATTTTTGAAACTTTGTCCATGTTTAGCATGGGAATCCAACTCTTTAACAGTATAAAAAACTCAGCATGCATGAAATAGCATTTCACCCGCCCTTTAAAGATTCTATGCCACAAACTTATTAAAAAAATATTTTACATACTTTCGAAAATCCAGCGTTTAATTGATCCTGATAAGCGCTCATCACCACAGTTGTAAACACGATGACTTTCTTGTTTCGTGAGTGGGTTTGGCACCATGATATCTTTGTTTCCAGGCAGAATGTTAAAGAATGCGACACAAACGTCTCGCGGGAAATCCCGTGAAATTCAACCAATCTGATAACGACTTAGACACTACTGAAGTGTTTCCACTTTTGATTCCCATATGCAACCCAGTGCAACCCAACATAAACAATTTATGGCAGAAATTAACAGGATATTTTACTCCAAATGGAAAATCCTGTAATCATTTAGTGACCCTTATGTTCTTCCAAGCCTATATCTTTCATTTAAAGAATGTAAGTCAATGGAATCCAAGCTATTTACTACGGTGATGCATTGCTGCCACACACATATTATTTTTCCACTCAATTATGTCATAATAATGAGATGTCATGTGGTTTGACATCTTTTCTTTGTAATAAAGAGATGTTTTTTCATTAAAACATATTTTCTCGTAATATGTAACGTTGTTAAAATGACATATTTTCTCATTAAAACAACATAATCGTAACATTTAACTCCATACCGAAGTCCCAGATAGCCAGACAATGAAAATATAAATATAAAATTATTTGTGTTTGGGACGCTGTGAGCACGGAGACTGTAGTGTATACCGTAAGTTTGAAAGCGTTTAGCTTAAATTATTAATATGAATAAACAGTGCTCGTAAATGGCTGCTTAGGTCGTATTCTCAAGTGAAGCGAGTTGAGGCTTGGACCCGGAAACAGCGATTCTTACGTCATCACTTAACAACCGAATATGGTACACTATGTAAGTGAGCTAAGCGACTGTCTGCACTGCTGTCACCACAGTCCTGACACGAGGATCTGCACGCTGCTGAAGTTATAGCATACTGTTTTAAATGTATTTTCAAGTTGCCAGAGAATGCAAATATCACTTTCATAATGTGTTTGAACACAGTTGTGTGGCCGTCGTGTGTGAAAACAACCAGTGGTAAAAATCCACCGACTCATTGTTTCATAATCCTAATAAATCATAATCGGTCTCTTACTGGAGATTTCTCACTACTATGACATCATAGTTGGGGAAAGTCCTGCCCATTTATGACACTCTCTGCCCTATTAGCATATACACAGCCCCGAGTGAGAAACAGCGGTCCACCATTACTGCTTTCTTGCTGTAGCTGCTGGAGGTACAATGTCAGTGCCAAGAGCCATTAAAAGTGCTGTGTGTTTGGATTCACCAATGACATAGGCCACTGAGGACACAGTGGTTAAATTTAATTTTCGAAGGAAACAAATGTTCTGAAAAGTTCTAACGTTATATGTTTGTGCTAACATTTTACGCCAGACTGCCTCACAAACGAGGGTCAGTTCTGCACTGGAGATGTGCAAAGATTGCTTCTGAAAGACAGATCGATACTAATGCTTTGTGTGCAAATGTCCAGACAAAGTAAGTATCACGCATTATATTTTGTGTTCCAATAGATCTTCTTGGCTCTCTGTAAAAGCCCCTTTCACACTGCCATTCCGGCAAATACACAGGTAAAGTGTTCCTCCAATTGTTCCCGGGTCGCTAGATTTTGCACTTTCACACTGCCAGTGATGACCCGGTATATGTGCGTGCTTTCACACACAACCCTTGAAGATCCCGTAACGACACATAACATCAGCGCGTGACGTGTAATGTACGAGTCGAAAACGCTAGGCACGTTATACTTTCACTGAAGCAAGCAAACGATCTCTGCGTCAGTGCGGAAAGTGAGGATCTAACTAATCTCTGCTTCATTACAGTTTGCACATGTTTTCGTCGCAAACATTGATCTTCCTTCAAAACAGCCGGTAAAAGAGTCGCGCGATAACGCGCGTCATCACTTCGACACGGAATTAGATCTGGCTTTTGTTCACACAGCGCTCGTCCCGGGTCGAATCCCGCAATGTTACTAGGTCCCCGACCCGGGTTCAATTCAGTAATCAATATTGTTCCGGGAATATTGCGGGTCCGACGTGCAGTGTGAAAGGGGCTTATGACTGTTTCTAAAGCAACCATTGTCTCTGCCTGTTTTCACTAATGCTGCCTTCATCTGTTACCAGAACACTCATAAATAGGAATGTGGTGGTTAAAAATTGCATTTGGAAGCAATGTGAGGATCAGTGACACCATCACCACCAGTTAAACATTAACAACGGTATGCCCATGAGCATGAGCTCTTGAAGCTCTGCACTCATCTGAAAAGGGAGGCGGGAGCACCAGCTCATTTTCATTTAAAGGGGACAAACATAGAAAAAACTGCCATTTTGGTTCATATTTTATGACAGTATAGGCTAATAATAACAAAGAATATAGAACACTTAAGAGATGTCAGTCGTATCCCGTTTGAATAGGGAAAAATGCAACACTCGATATGGCGGCTCAATCGCAGGGAGCCCCGTCCTCTGAATGAAAGAGCCAATCACTTATCAGTAAAGTCATCGTGCCACTGCAGCTGCCAAGTGTCCCGGTTGCTATAGAAAGAGTCAGCCCTCTGAAACGTGCTCTTAGGATTGTGCAGGCGCACTGACTGATCTAGGTTGAGAAATAATAATAATAATAATAATAATAATAATACATTTTATTTGTAATGCACTTTACATTTGGACAATCTCAAAGTGCTACAGAGGATCTAAAAATCAAAGTAATTCAATAAAAAGAAAACAGAACAACATAAGCCTATAAAAACGTTAATTGAAAAGCTTTTATAAAAAGAAATGTTTTTAGGTTGCGTTTAAAAGCATCAGTAGTCTGTGGGGCCCTCAGGTAGTACGGTCCGATGAAAAGGCCCTATCACCCATGCTGCAAAGTTTTGTTCTGGGAATTTGAAGGATGTTTGAGTTTGCAGAACGAAGAGCGCGTGCAGAGTGTGAAAAGGTCGGGTGGGTGAGAAGTTCCTGCAGGTAGAGGGGGGCATGTCCGTTAATACACTGATGGGTGAGGAGGGAAACTTTATACTCAATTCTCAGTGTAACAGGGAGCCAGTTAAGAGATTTCAGGATGGGGGTGATGTGTTCATGCTTGCGCACCCTCATCAGGATTCTGGCAGCGCTATTTTGGATGTATTGAAGTCTCTGGATGCTTTTGCAAGAGATCCTGATGAGGAGTGCATTACAGTAGTCCAGCCTGGAAGAAACAAAGGCATGGACGAGCTTCTCTGCATCCTCCATGCTGAGTGTTGGACGGAGTTTGGCAATGTTCTTGAGATGGAAGAATGAGGTCTTGCATAGTTGTTTAATGTGGGTGTCAAAGGTGAGATGAGGATCCATTTTGACACCTAAATTACTGACCGATGTGGAAAGGGAGATATTTTGGCCGGAAAAAGTGATGCTGGTGATGGTTGAAGTGCGAAAAATAAGCTTTTTATAACGCTATTCGAGCAAAAGTAACAACGTTTATGACACAGTTGTTGTCATATTTCTTTGGTGACTTCAAATGTGAAATTTAATCCTAAGCTTAGTGAACAATGTTGGAGAATATGATGTTTCCCCGTTCAAAGAGATAGGAGCTGCACTTGGATACCGCAAATGAGTTTCAAATATGGCCGCCGAGTGACATGACTTGTAAAGGGACTTTGATAATAATGATGATGATGGTTATAATAACAATTATTATTATTATTATTATTAGGTTTCATTTGAGAAAGGAAAAAAAAAAATTAACATAGATTTTTTTTTGGGGGGGGGGGGGGGTTGTTCGTGGGTAAAATCAAATGAGCTTATGCTTTAATCCTACTTGTTTCAACATGCGTGGGCGGCTTTGATAATTTAGTCTGATTACATATTATGTATTAAAGGTACAATTTGTAAGATATTTGCAGTAAAATATCCAAAAACCACTAGGCTAGTGTTATATATTTTGTCCAGCTGATTACTAACAATATCTCTAATGTCAATCAACTACTTGTAAATCATGAGAAAATTCCCATTCTAAACCGTGACATGGGGCAGTGCAGTCGCCTGTCAATGACATTAGTTACCTTTTATTACCGCCTTTACTGACGTAGAAACCACGTGACAACAGTGTTGTGGACACTGAATGCGGAAAGTAGCTTCGCGACAAACTTCAAATAGAAAGAGATGCCGCTCTCACTTGTGTATTGCTTGACATGTGAGTTGTTTTGATTCGTATCTTTACAGAAAACGTATGCTATTATAACAATCAACAAGATTAGTATTATGGGGCATACATGCCAAACGCGGGGCATCGCGTCTCTAGACCCGTCTCTAGACCTCGTCCATAGTCTGATCGCGTATTTGTATTGACTTTGTGTGTGATCTACTCGCACAAATCGTTGAACTAGCGTTAAATCCATGATTTATCCATGAAATCCGTGATTTATCTTCCTGTTTGATTGATGGCCATCAGCGGTTGGGTAGAAGACAACAAATCCCATCATTCCACTCTCCTTCTTAGCGTCATCAAACCACGCTATTGTTATTGTCTTGGTAGTGCGCCCTCTCATGGCAGGTCCTACAACCTGTACCTTTAATGGTTTTATATTATTAAATTATATCTTTAGCTGAATCAAGCCACACATCCCATTGCGTTCTTCTGGGTTAAATTCCAGGCTTCATACTAAAGGAATATGCTGCGCTGCACCTGGGTGTGAGCACAATATAAGATGAGCTCAGACGGGAAAGACTGTACAGTAGGCCTACCTCTTGTTGGATTTATGCGAATTAAATAAAAACAATTTTTTTTTTGATTGTTTATTTTAAGTAGGATTTAGATAGGAGAGCCAGAAAGCGCACCCTGTTATTTTACAAAAGCAATTTGTAATGTTTTGTTGTTTTGGGGGAAGTAGGCCATATAGCCTATTATAAAGCAGACATTTATATTTCTTTCCTCTGTTATCATAATGTAAAGAATTGCGCCGACGCTGCCGAAATGAGAAGTCAATTTGAAATAACTTCCTGCTTGTTCTTTTAACTGCATTCAATACTGTTTTATTCTATGTCGTATTTAACCAGTTTTGATGACCATCAGGATGTTGACTGCCTGACCACAGACATCTGACCTCACCCAAACTCTCATCTGCAAGGTAGCATTAGCCTTCAACCATTTAGCCAGACAAAAACATGTTGCTTAACTATCTTTGTCTAACAAGCTTCTCCACCAACAACAACAAAAACAAGAACATTACTTGGACCAAAAACACTGATTAACCTTTGCTGTTGCTTCTTTATGCTCGGTCTTCACGTTTGCACGTCAGCCACGTTTGCTAGACTATATTTTGAAGTTTTATTTATGTTTCATTCTTCAGTTCTAGTTCTATTTACTCTTGTTTAAGCCAACAAAAATGTCAGTTGTATCACCTCAGTTTTGCCACTTGAATATCGGTATACAAGGATATCGCTATCATACGTAAATCAAACATTTCTCGTGGTTCACGGACTATTTTACATAAAAACATTTTTTCCATGCCTTTTATTTAAAGGAATCAAACATTTTCGATTGATGCCAAGATGTTTTCTTCAAGTCCTGATGAAACGTGTTGGTAAATAGTGTAGTATAAGTAAGAATATAGCGACCTCTGCTGGACACATGTGGCATACCAGGTTGTTTACTCCATTGGGTTTGAATGTGAATTTTAAACAAAAGCCAGGACTGAAGTGCGTGGAAAGAGAACAGAATGTCCTCTTCATATGGAACAAGGCCTCCCCTCCCACTCTTCCTCAGTACTGAAATACTTATGATGACCTTCAAAAATAAATCAACTGGAAATAAAAAAGCAGATACATCTAAGCCTAATTCTAGAAAACGTTAATTGGGAAGTTATTGAAAATGCAAAAAAAAAAATTACGTTCAAATAACAGTAAAAAAGTCATAATAACAAATACATGATGTGTGTGTGTATATAGGGATAGTTTCGCAATAAATAAATACATTCCGTCATCATTTACTCACCCTCATGTTGTTTCAAACCTGAATGAACCTGAAGCAGTTTTTGTCACCAGTGACTTTCATTCTCGAATTATCTTATTTTATGTTCCATATAGTTGATGTTAGACAGCTGTAGCCTAAACATTTAAGAATTGGTTTAAATTATCTTTTGTAGGTATTTTCACAGCCAAATTCAATGTGCAATTAATTAGATTAATAAATCGCAGCACCCCACAATTAATTAGATTTAAAAAAATTAATGACAGCCCTAATATATATACATATTATATATATATATGTGTGTGTGTGTGTGTGTGTGTGTGTGTGTGTGTGTGTGTGTGTGTGTGTGTGTGCATGCCCATGACAAATGCTATGATATAAACAGATTTATAACTGCAGGTCAAAAGCATCACAATCATCTCCCTCTGCCTCAATCCAATCCTGTTCAGCTTCTAAAGATCCAGATTCCACATGTAAGTCAATTTCAATTTCAATTTTATTTGTATAGCGCATTTACAATAGCCCCCAGGCTGAACAAAGTGTTTTACAGAAGAGCAAGAATATCATACATACATGGAAAATAGACCAGAGAAAAATTTAAAACCACCCATTTAAAAATGTAACATATCACAGTAGGCAATACACCTAAGGAAAATAAAAATTTTTTTAGCAAGGATTTAAGACAAGGAAGGGGCCAGTCTAATCTCTAAAGGCAGGGTATTCCAGAGTCGTGGCCCTGCCACCACAAATGCACGCTCCCCTCCACGCTTTAGTCTAGCGCAATAACCACCAGCAAGGCCTGGTCACAGGATCAGGCTCCTAGATGGAGTGGAAGGATGAAGAAGTTCAGATAAATAGACAGGAGCTTTATGTATGCATAGGGATTTATAAACGATGAAGAGAATTTTAAAGTCTGTTCTCTGACAAATCGGCAACCAGTGAAGGGATCTACGAATTGGAGTGATGTGTTCATGTTTACGACACTTTAAAAGAAGTCTGGCTGCAGCATTCTGGACAAGATGAAGTCGTGCAATTTGAGATTTAGATATACCACAAAATAAAGAATTGCAGTAATCTAGACTCGATGTAACAAGCATAAACAGCCATTTCTAGAGTTTTTGAAGTGAGAACATTTTTATTTTTAGACAGTAAACTAAACTGATAGAAACTGTATCCAATAACAGAGGAGATATGTCTATCAAATTTTAAATGTGGGTCAATAATAATACCTAGGTTCAGCACCTGTGAGGATCTAAAAACGGATAAACTTTCTAGCTCAGGGCTTATGCACTGAGAGTTTTCATTTGTCCTCGTTTAAGAAGATGGAATTTTGGGCTAGCCATAATTTAACCTCCTCTAAACATTTGAGAAGAGAAGCGATCGCAATGGAGTTGTTTTTCTTGACTGGAAGATAGATCTGAGTGTCATCTGCATAGAAATGAAAAGACACACCATATTTTCGTAGAATAGAGCCCAGAGGAAGCATGTACAGATATAAGACAGCAAATGCAACTGCCCCCATTCTAAGCCAGACACAGTTCAAGAGGCTAAAATGTTGATCATCCAAGTCAGATTATGGTTGACAACATTGAATTCATCAGTGTCAAGCACAAACTGGTCAGTAAATTAATATGGCTTCTGTTACAAACATATTTCTACAGTTTCTTACCAGTGACGTGTCTCTTTATAGAGTGCTGTAGTCATATCATAATTTTTTTTGCCAACCCAAAATGTGACATCACTGTTGTTCCCTCAACAGAAATGCACAAATATATTTTTCCATTGGCTTTTGGATTATTTCAAAAGAATACGCTCTGTGACAAGTAAATAATCCTTACAACTTTACACAACTATCAGGCTAAAAATGAACTTACACCACTAAGCATCACAAAGCTTAGTGGTACACACACACACGCACGCACGCACGCACACACACACACACACACACACACACACAGGCTTATATGAAACCTTTTATTTCCTCTGTTGAACACAAAATAAGATATTTGAAGAATTTGGGTAACCAAACAGTTGGGGGTCCACTTTGACTGATGGGGACAAGCAACAGTTTGCTTCTTTTGGTTCTTTTTTGTATTTAAAATTTTGTTTTTATTTTTGGCAGAACCCTTTAAGTCTTCGTTGACACAGTGTTGCTTGTATATTAAATACATTAAACATTTGATCACATTAACATAATGTCTTAAAAGTCTGTCACATATCTTCTGTACTGTATAATATTCAGTATGTGTATAAAGATAAAATGTTAAGCGATACAATTTACTGTGTGTTCTTCTGTATCTGAATAAACCAAAAAAAAAAAAAAAAAATATATATATATATATATATATATATATATATATATATATATATATATATCAATCACCTTTATTTATATAGTGCTTTAAACAAAATACATTGCGTCAAAGCACTGAACAACATTCATTAGGAAAACAGTGTCTCAATAATGCAAAATGATAGTTAAAGGCAGTTCATCATTGAATTCAGGTATGTCATCTCTGTTCAGTTAAATTGTGTCTGTGCATTTAATTGCAATCAAGTCAATGACAATGATATCGCTGTAGATGAAGTGACCCCAACTAAGCAAGCCAGAGGCGACAGCGGCAAGGAACCGAAACTCCATCGGTGACAGAATGGAGAAAAAAACCTTGGGAGAAACCAGGCTCAGTTGGGGGGCCAGTTCTCCTCTGACCAGACGAAACCAGTAGTTCAATTCCAGGCTGCAGCAAAGTCAGATTGTGCAGAAGAATAATCTGTTTCCTGTGGTCTTGTCCTGGTGGTCCTCTGAGACAAGGTCTTTACTGGGGATCTGTATCTGAGGCTCTAGTTGTCCTGGTCTCCGCTGTCTTTCAGGGATGTAGAGGTCCTTTCTAGGTGCTGATCCACCATCTGGTCTGGATACGTACTGGATCCGGGCGACTGCAGTGACCCTCTGATCTGGACACAGACTGGATCTGGTGGCCACGGTGACCTCGGAACAAGAGAGAAACAGACAAATATTAGCGTAGATGCCATTCTCCTACTGATGTAGCAAGTACATAGGGTGGTATGGGAAGTGTTTCCGGTTTACATAATTAATGCAGCCTAAAAATCCTTTAATGGATTTGGATATTAAAAGCATATTAGTATGTGTATGCCAGGTTTAAGAGATGGGTCTTTAATCTAGATTTAAACTGCAAGAGTGTGTCTGCCTCCTGAACAATGTTAGGTAGGTTATTCCAGAGTTTAGGCGCCAAATAGGAAAAGGATCTGCCGCCCGCAGTTGATTTTGATATTCTAGGTATTATCAAATTGCCTGAGTTTTCGTAGCGGACGTAGAGGATTATAATGTAAAAGGAGCTCATTCAAATACTGAGGTGCTAAACCATTCAGGGCTTTATAAGTAATAAGCAATATTTTAAAATCTATACGATGTTTGATAGGGAGCCAGTGCAGTGTTGACAGGACCGGGCTAATATGGTCATACTTCCTAGTTCTAGTAAGAACTCTTGCTGCTGCATTTTGGACTAGCTGTAGTTTGTTTACTAAGCGTGCAGAACAACCACCCAATAAAGCATTACAATAGTCAAACCTTGAAGTCATAAATGCATGGATTAACATTTCTGCATTTGACATTGAGAGTATAGGCCGTAATTTAGATATATTTTTGAGATGGAAAAATGCAGTTTTACAAATGCTAGAAACGTGGCTTTCTAAGGAAAGATTGCGATCAAGTAGCACACCTAGGTTCCTAACTGATGATGAAGAATTGACAGAGCAACCATCAAGTCTTAGACAGTTATCTAGGTTATTACAAGCAGAGTTTTTAGGCCCTATAATTAACACCTCAGTTTTTTTATATATAAATAATAAAGGAATGAAAAACTGACATTTGAATATTGTTTAACAGGAGAAACAAGTTGATGGTGACTTTTTTATTTTATTTATTTATTTTGTATGAACTGAATCTTCCAGAGAGACTATAACACTTATGAATGGTTATATTAAAAAGCATTTACAAACATCATCATTATTCCAAACCAATGTATTTAGACAGTTCATGTATTAATGGAATCATAAACAGTACTTAGAGCAAAATAACTGCTTATGAAACAGAATTACTTTTTAGAAAAATGATGGAACACTTAAAAATAGTAATATACTCAAATTACTGAAAGAACGCACTGTGCATACCAGTTGATGTAAGGGGTTGCGTAGCTGCAGACTGGTCAGAATGCACTGCTGAAAGTGCCTACAACGTACACGTGAGCATCAGACCAGGACCATGGGGCAATGGAGAAAAATTGCTGGGTCTGACCAGTCTTTTTTTTTTTTTTTTTTATCAGGAGGATGTTTGCATGCGTATGCATTGTTTACCTAGGCATGAAATGGCCAGGGATGCACTAAGGGAAGAAAGGATTTTGGTAGATGTAGTTATAGCAGCAGATTTTATACTGTGAAACATTCGGTCCTGCTATTTAAGTGGATGTTATATTAACACATTCTACCTACCAAGAGTTACAGACCTACATGGCAAGCAGTGTTCCCTGTTTGCAAGTGGCCTTTTCCAGCAGGATACTCCATCCTGGCACACAGTAATAATTGTTCAGAAACAGTATGAAGAACATCCTCCATCCTCCAAATTCCTCAGATGTCAATCCGATTGAGCATCTACAGGATGTACTTGACCAACAAATCCAATCCATGAAGACTATGCAATTTGCAAGATCTGCTGTTAAAGTCTTGGTGCCAGATACCAGATGACAAGTTTAGAGGTCTTGTGGAGTACATCCTTCAGTTCATCTGAGCTGTTTTGGCAGCACGAGGGGGATCTCCATGATATTAGGCAGGTGGTTTTAATGTTGTGATTGATCATTGTGTATACACCTGCAAATATGTGTGTGTATACACACTAAACAGAAACACTGGCAGCTTTCACTGGGAACTCTCACACTTTGAACTGCAGTTCACCTCAACAACCGTGTTCTTTCCAAACTCAGAACCAGACCAAATGTCTTCCTCACAGTCATTCTATCTATGCAGGTTCCCTTTCAATGTTGAGGTGTCAGAAGTTGAGTTGATCCTTCTCCAACAGGTTTTTATTTTTGCTAAATCTAAACAATTATTGAAATAAATACAGTATTATTAATAAATAAACAAATCTTTTAATACAGTCGTGTGTCCTTAATATAATGATAATTTCAGTTAGTATTCTTAAATAGGTTATAAATATAAATCTAGATCATGTCTTATATAATGATTTATGTAATGGGAATGTGCAAGGCTGGCACGTTGCCATTATTTCCATTTAAAGAGGAATGACATTTTAAAGTCTCTTGGAGGGATACTGTACATGCAATTAGCTGAAATTACTCTTAAACCAATTGTTCATTTTCTGGAGAATCTAAAAGCAATGGCATGTTTTGGGTAGGCCAGGCTCTATAATCAATAGCAACTATCTCAGCTGTGCATACAGTATGTGCTTGGCTCAGCATGGGCGACAACAAACTGCAGCTGTTGTTGGAGCTTCTGGTGCTTTTAATGGGCTGCTGAAAAGGCAAGTGGGCAAGTAGTTCAAGTATTATATTAACACGATGACATGTGCATTTAAAAAGGTTTTGTGTTATTGAAGGGTTGCTGTCTGGACACTATTAGTGTTCTGGTGCTCGCTAGTCTAATGCTGCAACTCATTTTGTTCAAGGATTCATGTTATTGTCTTATATTTATTTAATTTATTTAACTCACTGGACTCTAACTAACTATTAAATTATAAGAGAAAGAACATTAAGCTTGATGGATTGTTTTGGCAAGCTTTTTATATGCATGCATTCATACATGCACATAAAGAAAGGCTGACAAAATGTCTAACATGTTTTCTTCAAACACTGTACAAAACAATGCACCAAGTCTTTTTTTTATTCTGTTCAGAGTAGGCCTCAATGTCAGGATACCCTAGCGTCAGCATTTACACTGAGGGGTATACTGAACCGGCAAACAGGTGTCTTGTACTAGCTGATCTACAGTATGTTCTCTGCCTCTCATATTTCCTTTGACGCTTTTTCTTTTTTTTTAAATCTATATGTGCTGGATGGGTATCAGGTTCAGTTATGTCTAACATAAGCAGGTTATTCCTGTTCTTAATTCTTACACTCAATAAGTGAATTAGTAGAAATAGTTGCATGCTAATTAATTTAACTAAAGAATGGAATGTAGAATATTGAAAAACAACAACAACAACCATACATTTACACTACTGAGAAAATGTGGTTTAAAATTGCTGCAGTGTAAATTGATCGGTGAGTAACAAACACAGAAATTGCTGTATCAGAGAAACAGTGTATAGGCTGGACTAGATGGCCCATTTTACTACATATTATTTTGCAACAGCCTAAAATTCAAAACAAACAACAAATCAAATATAATGGGTGATCATAATTCTGGTAGGCTGCAATTGCATCAGCATATTTATGCAGTGCTCCCCTGGAAATATCCATGCATGTGGCTCACAGCTGGCATGGCTGAACGTGTCAATGAGTTGATCTTTCCCAACAGCAAAGGCTTTCGCTAAAGTGCTGATCACTGCCAGAAAGATGTTGCACTCCCCCATGTCAAGCAAGTATAGCTGCGCTCTGACTCCTCCTATGGTATCTTAAACGTCCACCATGAAGAGGAAGTGGATTAACTGCACTCTTTGAATTCACAATTGGTGGACTTGGTGCTGCCAAGGTAAGAGACTCTTTGCATGTGTGGGATGTTTTAATGATTCTTGAGAGTCCCTACTATGCACTGGCTCAAAGAGTGTGAAACTCTTCCAAGAGGATCTACTGGAGGGTTTCCAGTTTAGTATAATTTATGCTGGATATCTTAATAGCCTCATTATACCATCAGTACTCAAAAGTCCAATTTGGTGTATGATGAATTGTAGTGGATTTTGAGTTGTTGCTATCTTGATATTTATTATATTAAAAAACTCATGTTTGTTCCATGTAGGGCAGTAGGGATGTTACAGTGAAATTGTTATTTTGGGAAGTATTAGTTTATAGTTCAAATTAACTGTATTTCTCAAGTTTATAAATCTGAGAACTAAACCATTGCTTTTTCTTTTTCAGCAATTGCAAACGTAGATCACACAGACCTTTCAATTTGTTAACAAAGGTTGATGCACTAAATTATACTCTAGAAATCATCTGCAATGGATAATATGAATGAGCTGTGGAATTCAACAGCTTTTACAGAAAATGTCTACATCTCAAAACGAAGTATTAGAAAGATTCTCATCAGCAAGAGGCATTATCTGCCTGTGGAGAGTAACATTTCTGACACTGTGAAAATGAGCTATAATCTACCCAGGGAAGAGGACATCTGTACTTCGACCAGTCGCAATGAAAGAAAAACTAAAAAAATAAGAATCCAAGAGAATTCAGGGACTCAAGCTACATGCCACTTTCCTCAGAAATGTTCTGAACAATCCTATGAAGAGGAGAGAGAAGTTGATATAACTGATGTGAAGGCTGAGCCTGGATCTGATTCCCGACTGAATCATGAGCACTTGGAAGCAACCAGCATCACCAACGTAAAAGTGAAACAGGAGGTGGATATAACTGTGCCATGTGAACTGGCAGCGATTCCAAGAGATCAGCAGGGGACTGTGGGGGATAAATGCGAGACTGAGGGAAAGGAAGCAGGTTCTTCTCAGAAGCAGGTTTTAAAAAATAATTTGGTCTTTGCAGGCATGAAGAAGCGAGGGATAGAGGGAGACATGGAAAACCGCCCGTACAAGTGCCCATACTGCAGCTGGGCTTTCAAAAAGTCCAGCAACCTGTTGAGCCATATCAACACTCACCAGGGTCTTAAACCACACGTTTGTGACCTGTGTGGGAAGGCCTACTCGCACCAAGGAACTCTTCAGCAGCACAAGCGGCTCCACACGGGCGAACGACCGTACCAATGCCCATTTTGTGAGAAAAGCTACATTTGGTCCTCTGACTTCCACAAACACATCCGAACGCACACCGGAGAGAAGCCGTACAACTGTGAGGAATGTGGCAAGGATTTTGTGCGTTCCTCAGACCTGCGGAAGCACGAGCGCAACATGCACACCAACAACAAGCCTTTCCTCTGCAAGCAGTGCGGCCAAACCTTCAACAAACCCCTGTCTCTTCTCCGTCACGAGCGCACGCATTTGGGTGAGAGGCCCTTTGTTTGCCCGGAGTGTGGGAAAGCATTTGCCCTGGCCAGTCGCATGACAGAGCACAGGAAAATCCACAGCGGCGTGCGTCCCTACACCTGCTCCATTTGCTCCAAAGCATTCACCAAGTCCTCCAACCTCGCTGAACATCTCACAGTTCACAGCGGAGTGCGGCCGCACAAGTGCTCAGAGTGTGGGGTGGCATTCGCCACGACGTCCCGGCTAGTGCGACACCAGCGTATTCACGCAGCTGTGCGCTCCAATCACTGCCAAAGCTGCGATCTGTCATTCAGCCACCCTGCGGCACTCAGGAAGCATCAGAAGCAGCATGGAGAGGGTACAATCTTTGTATGTGGGCAGTGCAGTAAGTCTTTCCCCCAGGATTCCCTGCTTACAGAACACATGCAAAGCCATGCAGATGCTGCGATTCATATTACTTAAATCTACCCATTTTGCACTGAAGTAACTGCAACAGGATAGCAAGTAAGGCTAGTTATTTTATCTATCTATCTATCTATCTATCTATCTATCTATCTATCTATCTATCTATCTATCTATCTATCTATCTATCAGAATCCAGCCTTAACAACAGTTATAGCTAGAATAAAAAACTAGTGTTACCTGCAGGGAATTGTGGGGACCACTGATGAAAGACTTTGATTTCAAATGAATCACTGTGTATATTCCTAATAAAAGAACACACTGTAAACACACTGGTGACCCGTATGTAAAATGTTATTGGCAGCTGATGGAATCAGAGACAGTGATAAAGAATATTGTGAATTCTCTTCGAGTTTTCAGATGCACAGTGCTATTTTAAGTTACAAGATATGTATGCAGACTGCTATATTTTGTTATTAAATGCATGCAGTAGGGGAAAATTTGTAATTTTATTTTGAGGTTGCGGGGATGGGGTTGGTCAGACGTTATATGATGAATGAAATTAATTATGAACTGTTACCTTTTCTTTTGGACTTACATTAAATCACATGTTGTATAATTGTAAATATGTCATTACCATCATAAACAATTCTCAATTTAAAATAAAGTCACCTAGACTACAATAAAACATGAGAGCGTGTTGGAGTAGTGACTCAGTCCTGTTTTTCCACACTTCTGCGAACATGCCAGATCTGCACACTCATGGTAAAAAAAGATGGCATACATCTTGTCAAATTCCACTGTCCTGCTATGCCTATGGAATAAGAGATGTTGGCTCATGGCATATTTTTAGTTGACTAATTTTACTCGGATACATTGGCATATACAAATACAACTGATTTTTATTAGAGGTTTTTACAATAAAAGAATACATTTTTTGGTAAAGATATTGAATAAAACATCAATATCTCTTCCTCTGGAATAAATCAAGGCTGTGGTCCAAAGGGGTCACCTGTACAACATTTTCCCTCATTTTCACCTCTGTCCAGCCCCATATCTTAAACATTTGAATTATGAAAAGCCACTTAAATTATTTAAATCATTTTGTGTGTGGAAAGGTGGGATGAGGGATGGAAGTGTTACATGTTATACAATTTACTGACACTGCCAGCTGTGGAGACGTCTTAAGTTCATGTTTCCATAGGTCACAGCACCATTTCCATCATGTCCGCGTTCCCAAAGGGAATGATACAAATCCCTAGAGTCAGCACGGGGAGCTGTGCCTCAGCTGTTCAGTGTCTTCATTCAAAGAAGACTGGGCACCAAACCCTTAACAGATTATTTCAAGAACTCTATGTCCTCAGTGTATTTCTGTAACCACAGATGTTACTGTATATAAAGACACATAGGCCCCTCTGACCTCCTCTAGTGGAACTGAAGGGGTGTGCCAAAGGAATCCCTTGGTCATGTGAACACTAGTCACGAAGCTGAAAGTCCATCCCTGAGTTCCTCATTTGGAGATTATTCCTCAATCACGAACCTTCATTAGGGACCCTATGAACAAAACAATTAACCTGAATATTTGCATGACAGTTATAATAAGTATGGGCACTTATCAGGATTTCTACCTGTGAAATGGACCCTTGATTCTGACTCATTGCCCCAGGCAATTTTTGTCCTGTAACCAAGAAAATTATGCATATATTAAACTTGTTTTAAAAAAACAAAACAGCTCTTGTTTGAACTTTAAAATATCTAATGTGTGCAAAAATACTGGTCATATATAGATGTCAAACAGAAATACTGCATAAAATAAAACCTTCTTTTTGCTTTTTTAGATCTTTTTAATCTAAACTTTTCCAGGCCCAGGAATCAGAAATGAAAAAATTAACAGCTCCCTTTCGAAGGGAACTTCGACAATACGTCATCGACGCTATGGGGAACGCCTCAGGTGTGACAGGTGTTATGCTGACCGGCGACAGCCGTGAATCATCAGCTTGAATGATGAGCGTGCAACCTGGATATAAAAAGGGTGCCTTGAAACCATGACAATATCCTTTTCGTATATAGGGACTGTTTTGTCTGATTTAAATGTCTGCTTACAGCGAAAATGAAACACACATCTAAGGCAAGTCCTAAAAGTTTTGTGAAATGTGCTGACCCGTGCCCAAGATATTTGTCGCCGGGTGACACTCACAAGATGTGTGTGTACTGTTTGGGTGAAGAGCACGCACAGGATGCTCTTGAGGGAGCGTCCTGTGCAAATTGCAAGCGTTTTTCTGTGAGAATGATCCGCTCTCGTCGGGCTCTCTTCTCGAGGGAAGAGAGTTCAGCGTCTGGTCCTCGCGGATCGGGTCCCGCTCGTGCCGAGGCAGAGCGGCGACGCGCTTCATGGGGCTCCCAGATGGAGCTCGCTGACAGTCTCGAGAGGGGTGTTAACCTCTCGGACGCGTCATCGGCTGACGAGAGTGAGCTGCAGGTGGATGACGGAGACTTTTCTCCTACTGATACTGCAGCGAGTGCTCTTCGGGCTGTGCAAGAGATGGCTGAGGAGGATGATTTAGATCCTCAACCTCGTCAGCCATCCTGCGCCATGTACGCAGAGTTGGTGGAAGTTATGGAGCGCGCCACTGACAAAATTAAGTTGCCATGGCGGCGCGCTTAGGGAGAGATCGTTCGCGGTCGTTTTGACTATCGTTTTTTTCGATGAACATAGACCACCAGCTCAGCAGAGCCTTCCATTCCTACCTGATCTCCATTCAGAGATCGAGAGGGCATGGAAGAAACCATACTCTGCCCGCATTCATCGACATCGCTGATGTTGAGGGGATCGGGGGGTATGGTTATGTGTCAATGCCGCCCATTGACGAGATGTTTGCGAACTATCTTGTATCTGGGCAGGTGTCGACACTAAAAGCTCCGACTCTGCCATCCAAGCCCCTTAAAACCACGGCTCGCTTGAATTGCAGAGCGTACACGGCAGCAGGTCAGACTGGTGTTGCCCTTCATACCATGGCAGTGCTCCAAGCCTACCAAGCTGACCTTCTGCAGGATCTCGACCAGGGGCAGGGCTGTCCTCTGAGGCGGTCGCTGAGTTGCGCCGGACCACAGATTTATCTCTCTAGACCACAACACAGACTGCTGCCGCGATCGGCCGATCGATGGCGGCGATGGTGGCCACGGAGAGGCATCTGTGGCTCAACTTGGCTGATATCGGGGAGAAAGAAAAATCCCTTCTCCTTGATTCACCAGTTTCGCCTGCTAAAGTTTTTGGCATCTCCGTTGAGGCGGTGGTTGGAAAGTTTAGGGAAGCGAAGGCGCGCTCAGCCGCATTTAAGCCGCTGAGATCCGGGCCCCAGCCCAGGCAGGCGGGAGGGGGTCCGTCTTGGTCTGGGGACCGTAGACAGGACCAGAGGTCTAGTGTTGCCTCTCGTGCGCCCCCTCCATGGCGGAGTAGGACACAGAGGGGGCGAGCCTCCCGCAAGAAGAGGGACTTAAGGGAGGTCATTCAGCACAAGCGCAGCAACGCTCAGCGGAAGTAGGGTTTGATCTCCCTGGAGGGCCTTTTCTACCAGCCCTCTCCCTCTTCTTGACTCCCCAGGCGTTTACGTTACACCAGCCCTGGGGATGGGCCTTATAATAAGAACTATGTTCTGATGGCCCGTCGTAGCATCTGGTTGATGTGAGCGCCTCTTTTAGGCATGTAAAAGTGGTGGACCCCAGATTCATTGAGAACTCTCTGGCGAGTCTTCACTCCGCACGCCGCAGGTAAACTTTTGGTTTGTAAAATTCTGTGTATATAACTAACACTGATTTGTATTTCTCTACAGACCTTGTTCCCTGTATAGACCCAGGGGTTCATTCTTAGAGGAGCAATTAAAGTATTGGACTTTAGGGCCCTGAAGCCTACCCCAGTTGGTGGTTTGGAAGATTTGGCTTCTGTGCTGAGTATGTGATGGCCTTCCTGTCATAACATTTTATATGCGTGGTGGGCCACCGCTCATTTCTGTTTAGCCTCAGGGCTATTAGCCACCCAGGGGTAGAGTAGTTGGTCTTCCTAAAAAAAAAAAAAAAAAAAAAAAAACCTTTTTTGCTTTAGGTTTAGACTGACGCTGGCGCTTCAGATAGATCTTCAGATAGATGTCATGCCTATCGGTAGACATTGGTATCCTGAGTACTCGCTCCCGTGAGCTCTGTAAGGTTTCAGTAGGTTGAGTGTTTCACAGCCTCTCGATCAAGTAGGCTGTGGCTCCTCCGAGCCCTCAGGTAGATCTATGCTTGTAGGTCGGCCCTCATCCGGGCCGCCTCTGTAGCTGGCCTAGGCTATGCTAGGGATATTGGAGGCGTGTTGATAAATATAGCTGCCACATTCATTATGTGTTAGGCTTCCTCCCCTAGATTTCAGCCTCCTCCCTTAAATGGGAGTTGTTGGCCAAGGCCCGCCCCTTTCTCTGCATTCAGGGGTAATAGAGTAATGCAGGGTGGTAGCTGAGGTAGGATCAGTCTGGCAGGGTTAGGCCATCTTTCGCTCTGCGAAGTGACAGTTTGTCAGACCCTGCCGAACAGAGATGTTTTTGGGCCTCTAAAGCGGGCACCACTAAGCCCGTTGAGCTAATCGCTCGACCGATGGGTTGAAGTGGGTTGGCTTGTAATTTAGTGGTTTAATGGTTCCAGCAGTGTTCGTTAAAGTAGCAGAATAGACTCGCTATCAGCTAGTAGGCTCGACCAGGCCTCCCTGTTAGGCGAGTCCCCAGCAGCAGTTACATCCAGCTGATTAGAGTGTTTCAGGTAGTAGGCCTCTTCAGGCCTCCCTGAAGGTGGGCTCCCACATTTTGTGGTGGTCAGGTAGTAGGCTTTACTAGGCCTCCCTGAGGGTTTAATCCCACATACTGTGGTTACTAGGTGGCAGGCCCCATAGGCCTCCCTGAAGTTGAATTCCCACTTTTTTGAACTGTCAGGTAGTAGGCCTTATAAGGCCTCCCTGAAGGCAAAGCCCCAAAGACAGTCGACTGGACTGCCAGTCTGGCTCACTATCAGCTATGGTTTTCAGGTAGTAGACCTCTCCAGGCCTCCCTGAAAGTAAGCTTTCCTGCACTGTGTTTATCAGGTAGTAGGCCTCACTAGGCCTCCCTGAAGTTGAGCTCCCACATACTGTGGTTGTCAGGTAGTAGGCCTCACCAGGCCTCCCTGGAGTTGAGTTCCAAATTATGTTCAGTTTCCACTTAAGGTGGTTATCTGGTAACAGGTAGTAGGCCTCTCTAGGCCTCTCTGTAGGTGAACTCCCACATATTGTGGTTATCAGGTAGTAGGCTTCACCAGGCCTCTCTGAAGGTGAGCTCCCACATACTGTGGTTGTCAGGTAGTAGGCCTCACCAGGCCTCCCTGGAGTTGAGTTCCAAATTACTTTCAGTTTCCACTTAAGGTGGTTATCTGGTAACAGGTAGTAGGCCTCTCTAGGCCTCTCTGTAGGTGAACTCCCACATATTGTGGTTATCAGGTAGTAGGCTTCACCAGGCCTCTCTGAAGGTGAGCTCCCACATACTGCGGTTGTAAGGTAGTAGGCCTCTCCAGGTCTCCCTGAGAGTAGTTTCACAGTGGTGCTGGGTTTTGTAAGCTAGTGGCCACTTACTTTCAGTTTAGCAGACCTTATCAGGCAGCTACCGAAGGTGAGCTTGTGCCCTGGCTCGGCTCAAGTTTTTATTCTCTGCTACGGGTTCCTTCCTGGACCCTCTTTATCTTGCTACAGCCTGGTTGCCTACCAGGTAGATCTTATGCTCCCCTCACTGAGGGTCAATATGAGTATGTGGTCTCCTGAGTCTGGTCAGTCGGTCGTAGGCCTCTCATGAGGCCTCCCAGTTAGATCAGTCCTTAGGCCCTCACAAACTGAAACACAAACACTGGGTAGATCCAAGAGAAACTCCCCTCGCTGGCAAGGGTTGTAAAGCACTATGCTGAGTCTCCATACTCTCCAGGATATCCCGTCTCTGAGATCCAGGCCGAGTGGTTCACTGCCTGCTCCGCAGCTCCTCGGGTTGGATGCCTTCCTAAAGGCAAGTGTCCAGAGGCTCTGTCTTCGGACAGACAGGAAGTGGCCAGTCTGTAGTGTCCTATGTAGTGACACCAGGTCAGGCCTGCCTGGTGGCATTTCAGTTGGCTCAATCCCCTGAATAGTGACTGGCTGGGGTTCCCTTGGGTTCCCTAGCCACATTCCCTAGAAGGGACCCCTTCTAAGAAGCTGAAGTTGTGGTCCTAGGCCCTTGAGCAGGCCCAGGTAGACCTTTCACTAAACTATGTTTATGGAGGTTTTCTGTGGTATCATATAGCTTGGGCTATGACCGTAGGGAGTGCTGTCACTGACAGCCCTGTGTGACCTGAGAGTGAGTGGTTCTAGCGTTCATTGAATTGCTGGTTCTGACAGTTCTCACTGCCATTGGGCATGCACTCCCTTTAGCATGGCGGCGTGGGCATTTCGTTCCCCATAGCGTCGATGACATATTGTCGAAGTTCCCTTCGAAAGGGAACGTCTCAGGTTACAAATGTAACGTTTGTTCCCTGAGAACAGGGAATGAGACAATACGTCTCCCAGCCATGCCTCAGGGTCTGCCTGCCAAACAGTCCCTTCAGACGAAAGGATATTGTCATGGTTTCAAGGCGCCCTTTTCATATCCAGGTCGCACGCTCATCATTCAAGCTGATGATTCACGGCTGTCACCGGTCAGCATGATTGCTGTGAGTTGATATTTGATTTCAGACACCTGTCACACCTGAGGTGTTCCCCATAGCGTCGATGACGTATTGTCTCGTTCCCTGTTCTAAGGGACAAAGGTTACATTTGTAACCGGAGATGTTTTCTATATTTCCACTTCAAGAACACTAAGAAAAATTATTGAACTTTATTGACCGTTATATGTTAAGTGAATAAAATCTAAATAAAAAAAGACTTTACTTTTTTATACATTTTAAATTGTAAAAAAATAAAATAAAAACGGCATTTTATTTAGTAATCCCTCAACTAAGCAATTTCACATAACAGATGTTTATATACTGTCCACAAGACAAAATAACTACATTTTAAATTAACCAGTTCTAAAGTTTACATACTCTTAATTATTTTGTATTTTCACCCTACAAAATAAGAAAAAACAAAATGCATTTTATTATCCCTTTTGACTAATTCTGCAAGTGAAGTATGATCAGGGTTGTCAAACAGAAGGAAAAGTGCAGTGATTCAGGAAAAGTTTGATTCTGTCAGCTCACACTCATTCAGTGAAACCGTCTCAGAGCTTCGAGTCAGTGAGGCCAAAACCAGGCAGACGTACAGACAATCTTTACTCACCAGCTCTCCTAGAAAAAGGATTGATCCCACTGAGTTGGGGCTGTGATGCCTTTGGGAAGGGTGGTGGAGGAGAAGGGAAAGGAAAGCTGGCTGTTGATTCCTAACAAAAAAAAAAAAAAAAAAAAAAATTGTTACTTGACCGCAAACGAGGCTCGGTTAAAAAAGGTGCATCATTAATTCTGTCAGTATATAGTGCTCCCAAAATGAATTGGAATACGTCTGCCATCCTTAAATGTCTGTAAAATGTATTTAGGTTGAAAACTCAGTCACTTGCTTTGATATTTTTGCTATATAATGTGGATAAGTAATCCAATTGCTTTTTAGGACCACTGTATGGATGAACAGAAAAAATCTGTTTACAACTTGGAAAATTTATCAGATTTAAGTCACTTTTATGAATATAATGAGTGTAAAAAGGATACTTATTCCATGCAAGTCAAAAAAAATTAATAGCTGAATTCTCCAAATAATTTCAATGAAATACTGACTGCAGAATATAGCAGTTCAAAGGTGCCATGGCACAAGTGGTTAATTTTTATAAATTGACAAGGGTTTCAATTCAACTATATATGACATGTTCTGATTAAGATCCTTTCTATCACAAACTTCCTTAGACGGTTATATTATGATAGCAAATGTAGAAGCGTATACCGTAGTGGTGGGTTCCGGGATTTTTTCTTTTGGGTCTTCTTTAGGCTTAGACTTGAACCAGCCACTGAACCATCCAGGCTTAGAGGGCTGTTCAGAGATGAAATAATACAACAATTAAAAAAATAAATAAAAGTAAAGAGGAATCATGTAAATATTTGATGTAATATACCTTTGCTGATTGTGTGCTAGATTCTCTCTGGTTGTCCTCGTATGGAATTGTCCCAGACTGATTAACGCTATCAGTCATAGCGTCGTTTTCAGCAGCACCCTGTATGAATTGTTCACAGAGGTGATATGTGTCATTTTTTGTGTTAAAATACTTCCTCCAATCTCTATTAAACATACAAAGGCAACTTCACTCAGAAGTCTTTTTCTCACCATTATTGCAGCAGAAGAAAAGTCACCATCTTAGAACACAAAAGGCAAAAGTTTTGTATTAATAATATGAAATAATAATAATTGGTGTTTGAAATATTCCTAAATATTACACTACTGTTTAAAAGTTTGGAGTTAAGATTTATTTATGTTCTTGAAATAAGTATCTTATGATCACCAAGGCTGCATTTATTTGATCGAAATTTGATTCTAGTATCATTTTATGTATGTGTTTTAAATTGCAATTTATTTCTGTGATGGCAAAAATGAATTTTCCTGCAGCCATAACTCCACTTTTCAGTGTCAAGTAATTCTTCAGAAATCATTTTAAATGATTATTTTGTTCTTAAGAAACCAAAATGCAAAATGTGTTGAAATGCAGTGAGCTGATTAATATTTTTTTGGAAGCCATGATAAGGTTTTTTGGGATTCCTTGATAGAAAGTTCAAAAGAACAACATTTTAAATAGTATTCATTGGAACATCATGTCTTCCATCCATAGTCATCCTAACCTGTATTATTGTAGCTTCTTTCAGGGAAAGTAGAAGCAGCAGTGTAAAAGTTGTCATTTTTACTGCTGCTATCAAGATTAGAGTAGCCTTGGTCCACTGAAACTTGTGGAGGCCCAGACATTTCCACAGGGAAGACTGGGTGCAGCTGGGTCGGGTACAGTGGCACTGGAGCCACGGTCTTAGGAGTCTGTTCTTCAGAAGAGTAAGAGTGGCTCACTGTAGAGTAAGACTCCTGAAACCCAGCATCAGTGTTAGGTGTCATAGATTGAGGTGGGTTCGAGGTTTCGTTTTCAGTGCTAGTGTGGTTAATGACATCTGTCTGGAAGCCTTCTGTAAAATCTACAGAGAAGCCAAGAGAGAAAATACATTTTTTTTTTACTGCATACTGACAAACTGTTAACACTTTTCTCCTGCACATTAACAATGTTCTAAAATTACAGGCAACACTGACACACTTTCTGAGTTTTAATGCCACCTAGCGGCTCACAGAAAGTTTCATCGGCACATAGTCGAAAAGATGTGGCAAATGTTTTAAACCTGGACACGTGTTGCTCTCCTCATGAGTCCAAGTTGTCTCCCCAACTGGTGACTGATGTGTTTCACTACAGTAGCTCCCCTCCTAATAAAATAAACATTTTAGAGTGGAACCGGGGGAAAGGTGATTAAGAGTAGCTTCTAAAGATGTGTAGGGCCCATTTTACACCTGGTACAAAATCAGACATACCACCTCTCCCAAGGGCAAAAAGCATTGCGCTATTGATAGCCTGATAGCTCACTGACGTCTGCAAATTATATATAATGCCCTGTTTCTAGAACTTTAAAGTGCATTTTTTGGTAATTCAATCACAAGTTTTCCACCTGGTATGCATGCATTTTATATTTGTCTCATTTGACCATTTCTGTCTGGAATTCATCACAGTTTACATCTCCTTTGCAAGAGCAGTGCAGTATGTAGAGTGCAGTGCATGTATAATTAAACCTGGTAATGGAACTTATGAGTGAGCAAGGGTTAAAATCATGTAAAGCATACATATCTATTCAATATATATATATTTTTCAAAATGTTTTTATTTAGTTGGATTTATATATATATATATATATATATATATATATATATATATATATATATATATATATATATATATATATATATAAAAGATGGATGTCAATACCAGGTATAAACTGGACCTGAAGGTGGGCAAGCACCTTGGGTAATGAAAAACGATAGTGGGGTCTGTACATTGAGTTCCATATAGATAGTGTTAAGTCATGCTATAAACAGTCCTGCTGATCTTAAAGTGGACTAATGGCTATCATATATACTGTCCAAACTTTGGGTTTACCAGTATGGCCTGGTGTCTGCAGCGAATCTGCACCAGCCAGTCGGGATCCAGGAAAGGCTGACCTATGTCACTGAGCTGTGACTCGGAGTACTTCAGCCTGTCCACCAACTGTGATAGCAAACAAATCAGACAAATCACTTTTCAATGCATCCTCAGAAAAAAACAAAAGCACTGTATGTGCAGGTGTGTGTGTGTTTTACTTTAATAAGCTCTCCCTGCAACACCACATGGGGTTCCTCTATCTTGAGCAGAGCTTTTGCCACCAACTCACAGTAGTGGAAAGCCTGAGAAACCAGACCACAGTCCAGCAACCGGCATGCATATAAGAATTTATACACCTACACAGAACGAAACACAATGCAATAGATTAAATATACAGTATAAACACACTGAACCATAGTAATACAGCAAAAAAAAAACTATTGTGAAACAATCATGATCTAAATTATTATTTTTTAATTATGTAGCGCTTATGACCATATAAAATACTGACCTATACAAATCTGACATAAATGTTTATAAATTAGGATGTACAGAGAGGTCCAGAATTCAGAAACCACCTTGTTTAAACAATAAAAAGGCAGTAAAATAAAATACAATTTTAAACAAATGTGTAATGATTTTTTGTTTTATTATTATTTAATCAGAACATAAGCAGATCCCTGATTTGCTAAGATTCCTGTAGTTAATGTACAGTATGAATACCTGAAAAGCAGGAACGATAAATTCAGCATTTCCAAGCCTCTGGCAGTACTCAAAGAGTTCAGTACAGCGGATGGCAGAGTTGTGACAGAACTTGGAAAACAGAACACTGCAATCAAAAGGTTTAAATAAAGTTTGTATTCAGGACCTCAGCCATTTAGATATCTTCGTTATCATGCTGAATTCTCACCTTTGCTTGCTGCCCAGAAGCACAAGGCGTTCTGATCTGTTTGTGTACCAGCCGAAGGGACACTGAGCCGTGAGGTAGCAGATCTGGGAGGCATACAGCATATCCCTTGAGGCTGAGAGGAGAACATAAGAGAACACGAGATCTACGTGAAGAATCATTTGATATTAGCCAAAATATGAAAGAACATACAAGGAGATGGTTCCTTCTAGAAATTGGACTAGACATTACCTAGGGTATCACCCATGGAGATGATGGACCTGTGATGTATCAAGGGGTCTCCTGTCTCATTGGAAAGCAAAACAGCCAAGTGTGGTCGCCAGTCTCCCCACTTCTCACTACTCCAGGACTGAACAGTGGAATTAGAGAAGAGAAGGACAGCATTAAGAAGAGAAAGCCAGAGAGGACACTTTTAGAGGAAAACAAGAGTTTTCACATGAGCTGTGACTGGAGGGGTCTGTATTACACTTCCGTTTAAAGGAACAGTTCATTCAAAATTCTGTTTTTTTTAGCATCCCCCTCTCGTGTTATTCCAAATCCTTATGCTGTTATTTATTTTATTTTTTAATTAAGCATAAAATTCAAATTTCTGACGAACTCATTTATCAGAAAGACAAGAAAAAAAACTTATGGAATCACTACAAGATTTGAGGAACCCTGCTTTAGAACAACATGAGAGCAATAAATTGCTTTTAATTACAATAAACAGAACGCGAGCACAAGATGTTGTAGAATACCATGGAAACAGCTGGAATCCTCCCAGAGAGCAGCTGGAAGAGGGTTTGCAGAGGGTCACTAGGAGCCAGACTCCCTGTAAACCTGTCAAACACATAGATAAATATAAAATCGGCTATAACATAGACAGGTTTAGCTTGGCACAAGAGTATACTGTCACACTTATGCACATAGCATGCATGCACAAACATATTAGCATATAAACAAATAAAAATGTTACCTTCTTAACTCAAAACACAGCACAAAAGGAGCGACATTTTAAAATAAATTAAACCAGCTAAAACATTACAGGCATGTGCATGCAATCTTCCAGTCAAGTTTCACTCAGAAGTGAAACTGGGTCCTCTTGCTTGTATCCTCATTAGCATATGTAAATATAAATAATTTACTGTAATGTATTATGGGCTTAATATTTCACTATTGGGATTGCTTCCAATTTATGTAAAGGAGTCTTGTCCGTGAGACATTTTCAAGGTACGCCAATGCTAATAATGAAACGGATATCAGACTGCTCAGAACTGGCAAGTGCCAGGAAGTATAAATATAACCTTGACCAATTTGTGGCTCTGCAACTGTCTTCACTCACTGTATATTTGATCTGGCCTCATACCAGGGTGTTTACGGAGTGTAAAATGTATAACTGCAATTAAAATGCATGATAAACCAATCAAAGCCTAACGGATTCTATAGAGACATGACACTGGGATTCGTGCTATTTGAAACCATGACAGACTGTGATAGTTATTGATGGAGAGTGGTTAATGCTAAAATGCATGCGTTGATATCCCTCAGGCAATGACTGTATCAGTCATCTTTTACAGTGCTACAAACCTGCTCAGCACTGTGTTGTAGGATCTGCTGTCCATTTTGCTAGCCAGAAATAAAGCATGACCCCAAAGACCACTCTGCATGGCTGACTCTAGCGCCTCCTGCAGGGAGGGAAGAAGTGCGGAGAAAAGATCAGACAAAATGAAAAAAGAAGAAATTGTACCACAGTTTCTAAAAATTATTCAGCAATACAAGCGTTTCCAATAAAAAGGTTTCTTGAGCATCAAAACAACATTAGAATGGTTTCTGAAGGATCATGTGACACTGAGGACTGGCGTAATAGTTGAAAAGCAATGCCATTAAAAAAAAAAAAAAATCAAAATAGAAAATTATTTTAAATAATTTAGAGTAATATCTTTGGTTTTGCTATTGATCTATTTTTTTAATATATATATTTATAAATTGTACCAACCACAAACATTTTACTGCTATTGTACATATTTACAGTGTGCAATGTCTTTGTCTAAAAGGGAATGGATTAAAGCTGCAGTCCGTAACTTTTGGAGCTTTAGCGGTTAATAAACAGAACTGTGTGCGTCTTGTGGAAGAACATTGTAGCCGGAGCTACTTCTCTCTGTCATCCGGAGCGGTACCTACCTGAACCAGTCTAAATAGTCTGAATATAAACATTCAGGACTATATATATATATATATATATAGATAGATAGATAGATAGATAGATAGATAGATAGATAGATAGATAGATAGATAGATAGATAGATAGATAATGGTTACTACAAAGAGTCAGGTTTCTTCAAATAATTTTGCTCAATAACATGCCCTCTACAATGAGGCTATTGACATGAAAAATTAGAGGAAATAGAGGGTGGAAAAACTGAACTAAGGAAAAACTGCCCCAATCTCTATTCTCAGTAGAAATTATGACAACAAATAAAGAACTGCACTGGTTAAACAGTTTTACAGGGTCTTTACCGGTCAAAAAAGCTCAGAAAAAAGGTTGGATTGAGAGACTCAAGGTAGAAAATACATTTCAATAAAAGGATTAACCTTCTTTCTGCCAGACAGCAATAGTTTTGTGTATCTGTGAAGGTTTTGCTCTTCAGCCTCTTTGTTAGTTGATGGATATCCAGTCAGGAGGTCGGCAAAGTTGAGGGTCTCTTTTTCTGATGTGGGTGTTTCACTCAGATCAATGAGAGTTTCTCCATCACCATCACCAGAGACCCCACACGCACCCAGAGAACTGGAGTCCCTCATCAGCAGTTCTGCAACATCTGAACCCATGATTCTCTATAACATCCACAATCACTCACATTAACAGTGCAAAAGGGGCACACAACCCTAGCTGAAAAGAATGGTCTTAAAATATTTTAATGCAATGAGCTGAGTGTAATGAGTAAATGGAGCTTACTCCATTCTGTCTGCACAGCAAGATTAGTAGATGCCACAAGAGGGCAGCAGAAGTGGCATCTTCTGATTTGTCATCCTTCAAACATTTCTCTGACATTTGGAGGGCAAAATTAATGGCATCCACCTTATGCAAATCCTCCCTTAACGAAAAAAAAAAGAAGAAAAGCAGTAATCTAATATATAACTTTTCAGGCTGGATTAATGGATTGCAAATTTAAGTATTATTGTGAGAGAGAGAGATATTTTGGAATATCATACCTAGCCAGTGGTCCAGGAAAATCTCTCATATCCTGCTGTTCATGTGTGTCACAGAGAATTACCTGAAATCATTAAAAGAACATATTTAATCCACCATGATACTTCATATTATGCTTTCAAATTCATGTTTGTACCATGTCTCTGTTACCTCCAGACTGTGGAGTTCCACTTGAGCAGGCTCCCCCTCAGAGGCAAGGGCTGGACTGACCCATACCAGCTGACCCGAAGGCCCAAAGCTCACTGCCACATGAGGGATGCAGAACTTCAGTGGAGCCACCTCCTTGGGTACAGCATCTAAATCAAATGACCAAATAAACCACAGCCATTCAGAATCCACCGACCATTCGGATTCGAGGACTGTAACTAACTGCTGTAGTTAAAGAAAATGAACCAGCACGCATTTGCTGTTATGAAACCTGGTTGTGACAAACCTGTGTGAAATATGAGCTCAGGCTCACTCAGTTCAGCTCCATTGATGTACTGACTGAGCTCATAGCTGCTCGAGGACAGACCTGAAGCTTTAGAGTTGGCAAGAGCTCCACTATCATACACCTAGAGAAGGAAAAACAAAACAGCTCTACTACTGTTTAAAAGATGAGGGTGATGATAAATGACTTGTCTTTGCTGAATAAAAGTATTAGTTAGTTTCTTACTCACCACAAAACTTTGACCAATAATGGAAGTTGACTTTTATGAGCAAGTTTACAATAAAATGTTATGAAAAGTAATTTCTGGAAACAAACCTCTCCACTTCCATCTCCATTTTCATTTTCCATGCTTTCTCTGTGCTGTCTCTCTGAGACACCATGGTCATAATGACTGTCGGTCCTATGGCTATAGCTGTTAAATAAATGCATAAGGTCACTTCATATGGAATGATTTGATTGTTCTGAAAACACTTTTCAAGCATGACAGAGTATATAATGTATGAGTGTATGCCATTAACCGACCCCTGCTGATCTAAGTACGAAGCTCTTGCTGACTCCGGCTGCAGTCCTCTGCCCTGATACCCCTCTGTTCTCCAGCCACCACCATCTACAAAACACCAATGGCCTTAAAGTGAGTTTGAATTTTGAGGAGAATTAAAAACTGAGTGCACGTGATAGAATATGATGTACCTGGGGAGTTGTATTGTGATCTGTGATAACCATGATAGTCATAATACCCGTAGTCTTCTCTGTAGGGCCAGTAGTTGGACGCGGGGTAGTCATATTCCTGCCTGAACAGATATTAGTAGTCAGACCTGGGACGAATACTAACAGACAAGGTGCCCGTATATTCCAGTACCGGTATATTAATATTAAATACTGTTCAAAAGTTTGCAGTCTCTTAAGTTTCTTAAGGTAACCAAGGCTACATTTATTTGATCAACAATAAAATATTGTGAAATTTTTAACTATTGTTAAGTTTAAAATAAGGCTTTGAATTTTAGTTTATTTATTTTTTATATTTTAATTTAGCATATATCATAGTTGAAAATAATGGTGCTTAATAATTTGTTGAAACTGTAATTCATTTTAGGATTCTTTGATAAATAGAATGTTCAAAACAACAGCATTCATTTAAAAAAAATACAATACAAATGTTTCATATTAATGTAAAGTTTTTATTGTCATTCCTGATCAGTTTAATGCATCCTTGCTAATAAAATAAGTTAATTTCTTGGAAAATCTTACTGACCTTAAACTTATGAATAATTATTCAAAATAATACTAAAAAGGCTGTCTCATCAGTATTTTTTCTTTATTTTGGGTTGTATAAAAATGTCAGAATATTCAAAATTTAACTTCTTTTTCTTACAGCTTCATATCTCACAATTACCTTATTTTTATTCTGTGAGATGACTTTAAAAATCTAACAAAATATACTGATGTTTGTCAATAACCAATTGTACTGCAATTTATCCCAATGAACTGATTAGCCAGTTTTACGGAAATGAAACAAACAGTAATTCAGATATGTTCTCATAAAAAAAAAGTCTTAATATTTTATCCTGTCTTGCTTCTCAAGTAGATTTATTTGGGATACATTTTAAACGTTCAAGGACATTTGCCAGTAATAAAATGCTGATTGCAATTTTTTACTGATTTACCTGGAGTGAGGTCTGAGGTGTGATGGTTGGTTTGATGCATAAGCACTACTATATCCAGGAATATACTCTGGTTTAGGAGGAGGACTGGCCATGTAGCCTCCATAGCGAGGATCCACATGAGGCCACGGTCTTTCTCTCCCTCTTGGGTCTGTAGGTGGGTAGTAATACGGTGTTTGATGGGAGGATCTGTAGTGGTCATCTCTGTTACTAGACTGGTACTGATAGCCTGGCGTTTGCCAGCCTTGCCCTCTGGACTCCATCATGAAACACAGCGCCGGAGAAACTTAAAGCAAACTGCACTTACAAAGACAAAAGTCAGGAGTTAGACAAACAGGGGAGGATTTTGCCTGCTGTAAGTCAAATGTTATCAGTGAGCATAGATACAGACACCGTTTATCATGATGAGAGAGCAGTAAATCTAAAACAACCTTTGTTTTCAGTCTGTCAATATTTTTTGTAACTTTTGTTATACCTAAGGACATCTGTATGAGATTTTAAGTTTTGATTTTAAGTACTTAAGGTAAACAATAGTGGTAATAGTTAGGTTTTAGAGTGGTTAGTGTCAATGTGTAATTATAGATCTAATTAGAAATAAATAATGATGAAAACGACAAAATTAGTGCTTTGACAATTGATTAATCGAAATAATGCATATATACAGTACATAGTGGTAAATTTAAAGTGGGTCCTAAAAAAGTGGTGTGACTGACACACACAAAATATAGGGCTACATAGAAAGGAAACTTACTGTAAGTTTAACAGGTTTTTTTATAATATAGAAATTAAACATAATTGACAATAGCATTAATGAAACATTTCCTCATAATCGACTTTCAAATACCTCACAGGTGTCTATTTGAGATGTTTTCCATATACACGCGCGCGCTGTTGACGGAGTTGTGTTCTGTCATAGTTTCAAAGTGCACATGCCACATCATTTCAGAGCACAACACAAACAAAGCTGAACCATGAACCTGCTTTACTGTAATCTCAAAGTCTCTCCATAGGTTTCTTTGCCTGTCTAACTCTAAAGGAAGTCAAAATACACATTATATTTGAATGAACCTCTTCTTGGCTGTTCTAAACAGCTGTTGTCAGCCCTATGCAACAGCTGGAAATCGGCTTTTTATCATTTTTACTTTAAATTTATAACTGCCATACATCTGTGTAAAAAATACAAACACTATACGTTTAAACACACAACATAAGTTATTTTACACATAAATAACGCTAAATGTGAAATAAATCAAAGCAGGACTTACAGTATGTTTGCACACAGAGGTTTGACAGGCGCCCTGGGCTTTCTGAACTCACTCCCATATTTGGAATATTCAAAGTTGCCACGTCGAGCGGAATCATCGCGCGGAGACGCTGGAGCTGCACGGACACACATCGGAGGAACACAGCGCTTACTCAAGGGAGGAGATCGCTGCCATGTTATGAAGGGCGAAATTGTGCAGTTATGCATTCAGATGAATAAAAGGTAAAAATGAATGTGAACCTTTTCAAGCACTTCTTACTGGCTACTCTTTAGACATCTGATTTAGACTAAAAAGGTGTGCCCTTATTCTTTGTAGACTAATGCACATTATAACCAGGCTTTGATCATTAATATCAGTAAAATAAATTACCGTCAGTCTCTCAGTATTATATGGTATTCTGTTCGTCATATGTTAATGACCTCCAGTCTTTACGGTTCTCTATATTTGTGAAATTATTGTAAAATAATACCAATGTATGAACTATAATTTATTTATAGTCAAGAGTTAAATGTTATGGTACATAATCTAGTCTAGCACTTAATTCTGCGATCCATTGGCTAATGCTTTGGATTTTAAAACTAATAATGTAGTAACTAGCATGTGTTTTATTTAAAACTAGTTATGTGTTTTGAAACTACGCAAAAAATATATATTTATATTGTAGCAGTTTTTAAACTTTATTCTGCTGTACGTGGTTTTTCAATGAATACTTCACTAATCTGCCACCAGATGTCACTATAATCACGTTGTTTACAAATATTATTATTTGGCTGAGGCAACATTTGTTTTGTTATATTCTGTGCAGAACATACTTATATGCTTGCCTACGAATTATGGTGTAATGCAAAATATTTAGAAAATATATAAAGATATTTTAAAATTAATGGCACTTATGAGTTGTCTCCGCTCTGCTCGTTCATGTACGCACGTCCACGTGAGCTGACCAATCAGCGACAGTATGTAAATGAGGCTGGAGTGAGTACTCTACTGCGGTCTCCTGACACAAGCGCGTCATTATCACTCCACTCAGCGCGAGCAGCGTAACCGTGCTCCTGCACCGCACAGGATTACACGCTAACGGATAACAGCGCGCGACACATACGAAGGATATCCGTTTCTAATGTGCAATATGACTTTTGAAGAACCGTGTGGAGACAACGCAACGGAAAGGTGTGTTTTCTTGTTAAACTCACTGGTGTTGCACATTTGTTTGAGCTGAGCATCACGCGTAAGTTATCTGTCCTTGCCGTTGGAAGATCACGATTTTTTAATTTTTTTATACAAATGTCCTCTTGGTGACGTGTGCTTATAAATTACTTTTACTCGAACGTTGCACATGAATGCTTTGCTGCATCGCGTGCAAAAGTTTGATCAAATGACAGTAATGTTAGTGTTACTAGGCGTGACATTGATTAAATGTCCTCTTCAGTTGCAAATCGCATTCATGCAGAACGTTTCCCTATATTTTGTGCTATAAGATAATTAGATTAGGTGATTTGGTGTGTAAATCAAATCTAATGTGTGTTTTTCAATCCTGTTGAAGAATGGACTCGGTTGAAAAGGCACTGGAAGAGGTCCTGACTGCTGCATTACCTCAGGGTTGCGTCACTGTGGGAGTTTACGAGGCAGCGAAGTCACTTAATGTGTAAGTGATCATCGCAGATCCCTTCTAAACCATAAATGAGCCATTCCACGTTTTAAAAATACGATAAATGTTGGGATATAGTCAACAGGTTAACTTTTTTTTTCCCATGTTGCTATCAATAGTCTTATAGTCAATGACACTACAAGGAGACAAACACGACTAATACTAACAAAACACAAGATCAAGATTTATAGGAGGGCTGATTCACAAACTGGACACACATGAAACAGTTTTTTTTTTTTTTTTTAGCATTTTCATGTTTTTGCAAAATTTTTAATGTACTTTCCTTGTCATTTCCGCAGGGACCCAGACAACGTGGTTTTATGTCTGCTGGCCACAGACGAGGAGGATGTGAAAGACGTCGCGCTCCAGATTCATTTTACCTTGATTCAAGCATTCTGCTGCGAGAACGACATCAACATCTTACGAGTGAACAACATGACACGCCTGGCAGAGATCCTGGAAGGCGTGAAACCGGGAGGAGAGTCGATGGACCTCCACTGCGTATTAGTCACCGTATGTGTCATTTCACTCTCCTATTGTCAGATTATTGCTTGCTAGGTAGCCTTGAGCGCACAGAGCCATCACAGCTGCACATTTGCAGAACTGTTCATGCATTTTCTTATTAACTGTCAGGAAGGTTTAGTTAAAGTCTTTGAGGGCGGCACGACTGAAGTAGTTTAAAGTCCAGTGATCCATTAGAGCGTCTGTGATGTGGAATTCCAGCCGGTCCGGGGCTGCAGTAAACTGGCAGTTCTTCAGTGAGCTCTAATAGCAGTGCTGAACTTCTGTGGCTGCCTTTAGTATTCACAGAACTTCCTGTGCAACTCTGGGGCATTTCTGCAAACACCGTTTCCTGGAAGAAAAGCTCTGTGAAGTGACCATCTTTAACAAATTAGAGAGAGGCCCTTTGAAAACAAGTGCTTGTCCGTTAACCAGCAGCTGTTAAAACCACTCTCAGTCAGACTCTTGCTGTTTGTAAAGTTTTTCTCTCTTCTCTCACAGAATCCACAGTCATCCACGTGGAAGGATCCAGCCCTCAGCAAACTGAATCGATTCTGCAGAGACAGTCGGGGATTGGATCAGTGGGTGCCAGTTATCAATCTGCCCGAAAGATGAACAGGAGCGGACAATGTCAGAGCTTTTACGGGCTCCAGCACTAGATTTGTGTTCTGCTTTGGATGAAGCCTAATGCCACTGAGAATGAGACATGAGGGGGATTAACAAAATGCAATGGATGATATGTTTTCCAGCAAACCCAGTGATCAGAAGTGTGGGTTTTGTTTGTCCCGTTGGACAGGCGATTCATGGTTTCACCTCGGAGCAGGAAGAATGACTCAGCACTGTGTTCGCAGTGCTGTCAGGGAGCGTCAAGTTTACCGGGAACTGTACAGGAAACTGAATCACACATGCTGGATTTACAGTACTAGGAGTGAGCTGAGAGACTGGAGTGTGTTCAACTGGAATCTACTCCATGAAATGTGACCAGACTGTCGGAGGTCAGATGGACTGTTAAATGATGGGCATGACCCTTTTGCATACACACTGCCATTTAAAGACCGTATCTTCTGATGTTAACGCTGTCCTGTATTATAGTTATTTAAAAGGGAATATACTACAGTATTTACTGAGCTAGATAGAAATGAGTTGCTTGTTTTAATTCAACCATTCTGGAATATGTTCTGTGTTTTAAACCGTTAATTTTAAACTTTTAATTTATTAATTGTATTTATATTGTGTTAATTGTCAGAAATGTAAAAATAAAATGTCTGACCCATGTGCATCTGTCTTTGGCAGTGTTTCACTTGTCTGTGAAATGCATATGTTATAGTGTCTCAAAACACTCAAACTTCCTGGCAATTATAATAATATATAAATAAGAACCTGTGTTATTTGTATTGTTCCCATCCTGAACTTAAGTGCGAACTGTAGTTTGCTCTGCTATAGGCTATCGGCTGTGCTAATTAGAAGGTGGTCACAGTGAATATTTAAACTGCTTGGTCACTGTCATAACTTGGGAGAAGCAATTGGTCAACAGAATAATCAGACGGCAGCACGTGGGTGTTTTGCTTAATACTTGTTTGTAGATCTGTTGTTTAAATTTATTAGGCTACTTGCTGCAATGAAGGAATATCTCCATCCCTATATGATTACAGTGTCTACTTCGAGCAGGATAATGCACCATATGTCACAAAGCTCAAATCACCTCAGATTGGTTTCTTGAATATGATTATGGCTTCACTTTACTCAAATGGTCTCCAGTCACCAGATCTCAATCCAATAGAGCAGCTTTGGGATGTGGTGGAACGGGAGATTTACATCACGGATGTGCAGCCGGCAAATCTGCAGCAACTGGGTGATGCTATTATAGGCCAAAATGTTTCCAACACCTTGTTGACTCTCTCCCATGAAAAATTAAGGCAGTTCTGAAGGCAACCCGGTACTAGCAAGGTGTACCTAATAAAGTGGCTAGTGTATGTGTGTGTGCGTGCGTGCATATATATATATATATATATATATAAATCGACTTATCGTGCAAAATATGTACATGACCACATAATTGGCCATTATATTAATTTATGCAACCATGTTTTGTACATTCCACATGCGCCTGTGTCTTTTGCAGCTTCTCAAACATAACGTGGTGTAGTCGTGGGGAGCTTCTACAAAAAACTATGTTATAAAATGTATAACAAAATGATTTGATATATAATTTTTCTTTATGGAATTTGTGTTTAAAAATTCCATAAACTGGCTTTTCCATTAAGCACAATGTTATCCGCTGTATCTAAGTTACATATTAAAGTGCTGTTAGTACATCATGTTGAAAAAAGAAGTGTAATCATGTGAGCAGTAATTGGCCAGATTTTCATAATATCTAATATTTCATAAGAATATTGATATATAATTTTTCTATTCAATTCTTTTGTCTCCCAAAATGCATAATAATCATGCTTTTAGTCCTAGTGTCCTCTACAGTGGACATGTATGAAATTCTATCCTGTTAGAAGTCATATTTTAATTTAAAGCCCCATGACATTTTCCTGAGATGTTGATTTATATCAAACAATTTGAAAATAAATAAGATTTACATTATAGTTACAAAATATTATATTTCTATAAGGATGTACACTTTTATCACTACCTTAGTGTCAGTCATTTTAAAAAAAAACAAGGAGAGGGAGTGGCCATGGTGAAACATCCAATGACTTGTTATCTCTGAAAAAACTCCATAGCTGGGTCTCAGGAGGATATACTGTATGTATATGTGTGTGTGTATGTCAACCTCACAGCAAAAAGTATCCTTAACCAGCTACATTAACTGGCTGTTTGGCTTCGCTTGCTTTCAAAAAGTTCATTATAAGTAATATTATGAAGGCCCTGTCGAGCACTGATGGGCTGGTGATGGGGATAAGTGTCCCGTCCACAAGGCCAATTACTCACGGGACACCTTCAATAGAATGGAAGCCTTGATGTGCCTCCATCAGTTCGTGCCTGGTGAATAAAATATAATATAACATAATCGGTGGCATGATGGAGCAGGCTGTTTGTGACTGAGTGAACGCACCATCACCCTGAGGTCTTACTCTGCCCAAATCCATCTCCAACCACCTCAAGAAAACTCTAAACAGTATAAACAAAGAGCCGCCAGCAGCTGAACTCGGGGCTTATTGGAGGTAGCTCCGTCGGGTTTATCTTGACAAAATTGGCCCAACAAGATGTAAAAGCTTCTGAATTTGCTACCGTGATGGGCAAAATGTTTGTAGAATTGCATCTGTTGACATGGTAGCTATTCTGACACTATTAGGGAATATGTGCGCTGCACATACACTAACTGGCTCCGCGGATGCAAACTGTACGTTGTCTCGCAGCCATAGTTTGACTAAACGTCCCATCACATTCATTCCCTTTAAATAGACTCCTAATTATGTGCTGCCTACTGGTTTGCCAGCTAATGTGCCTTTTTATCACAATCAGTATGATGACAGTTTTATTCTTTGCATAAAAACACTTTAATTAATTGTACAGTAATTTAACACAGGGTGTATTACAACTTTAGAATTGTAATATTTCTTTGTTTCTGCACTTTTTTCTGGCAAAAGAATTACATTTGTATTGACTGAAATGTGAAGAAGCTTTTTGCACAGTGGTGGTCACTAGCGGAGTGAACTGTGAACAGCGATATGGTATAGCTAAGAGTGGTCCAGAGTAATCTTACAAACGAACGACTTACAATACTGTAGGTATACTTAACTAAGAACGTTTCGGGGAACATGTATTAACGGCAAGGAACAAATTAAGGTAGAACTTAACAATGATGTAGCATTAAGAAGGTTTTGGGAAACGCAGCCCAGGCCCCTCCTAACGGAGCATACTGCACAAATTCTTGTCCAGGCCCTTGTCATTTCTAGGCTGGATTTCTATCAAGCGCAATCAAACCTCTACAAATAATTCAGAAAGCAGCGGCACGACTGTTCTTCAATGAGCCCAAAAGAGCCCATGTTACACCTCTCATTATCTCCTTGCACTGGCTGGTTGCGGCTCGCATCAAGTTCAAGACACTGATGCTTGCATATAGAAAAGCCACAGGCTCAGCAAAAGCCTACTTCCACTCACTACTATTAATCTACATCCTGTCCAGCAGTCTGAGATCTGCTACCTTGTGGTACCATCACAGGGAGGCTCAAAATCACTTTCCAGAACGTTCTCATTCACCATTCCTGGCTGGTGGAATGATCTTCCCACCCCTATCAAGAATGCTGAATCCCGGGCAATTTTCAAGTGATGTTAATTTTCTTACAACGCTAATTGACTTCATCCCAAATAAAAACAAAAACAAAACTGTCTTTCTCTTTATTTATTTCTTCCCTTTTCTAGCTTGTGCTTATTTGAACAAATACCCGAAACGTGGTATTATGAGCACTTCCTGTGTCTGTTTGTCTCTTTAAGAAGAATCACTTTAAATATTCCACAATTGTAAGTCAGTGTTGATAAAAGCATCTGCAAAATAACTAAATGTAAACAATATATGAAAACACTGTGCATGATATATAATAGTTATTGGCCGATATAACAGAGTTTGTTTTTGGATATTTAATTGTAATCTCTGGTTGCCTTTATATAAAAATGCTAATAAATTAACTGCACTGTTGAAATTTTATGTTAAAATCACAGATCTTAGGACATTTATTTGCAGTAAAAAAAAAACTGACTTTTTGCAACTATTTATTTTGATAATATAAATGCACCGTATGCAAAATATTTCACAAGGCAAGAACATTCTGAGGGCAGTAGAGTAGATGGCAATTTTAAAGTGTCATTGGGCTTTGTTTTGTAAACAGCTTTCTTCACAAGCATTGCTAAAAAAAAAGAAGTTATTTCCACAAGTAGGTGGGAAAGAGAATTCCATTACGTTCATAACGGCAGCAGGGAAACGCATGACGTCGGGTCATTGAGGCCTTGTGTCTTTACACAAAACAGAAGATAATCCGGGCCTGACCAAGCCAGAAATAGAAACAGTGCTGAGAGAGTGAATCATACCTGACAGCATCAGCAGGGGTGGGGGACATGGCTGAGTTAAAATGTGGACAAAAAAGAGAGAAAAGATAAAGTGAGTCAAGGCCATTCAAGGCTGCAGCAGGAGAGCTGACAACTAAAAATAGCCCTCTGTTCCCTTTGCTCAGTTTGCTGAGACAGGACAAACAGAGAGAGGACTGGAAAGACCCTAATAGACATTGAATGAGACTGTAAACTGTTGTTTCATTTCCAGCTAAAGCTTTGCTGCATTGCTCAAGCAGTAGCTGCTGGAAAGCAGAATTCAGGCTTCTAGTAGAAGCTGGGTCATGTATTTCAAACAGGAGTCCACTTATCCTCAACAGTTTCACAATGAGAGTTTGAGATGTCCCTCCTTTATTTTCACACAGTAGGCTACACTGTATTTTTTTCTGAAGTTATAAATAAAACAAAGATTATTGGAGTTTAACAAGAAAATACAATTTAATTTTTTTTTACTTTAAAATTGTACATGTAATGCAATGTGTTACTTACATACATAATTACTTTTTAATTATTTGTGAAATTTACTTGCAATTTCTAATTGAAAATGTCATTGGAACATATTTTTTTTTCTCTCGGTGTCTTAATGAGTCTTTCTATCTTTGGGTTCCAGGAAAGATGATCACATTTTTGGGAATACTTCCTTTGTTTTAAAATGTTGTGCATGGAGGGAGGAGGGGATTTCTGTACTTAGCTGACTAGAAGTAAACAGAGCTGACATTATTTCCCTGCTACAATGACCGTCCAGTCTGACATTAGCCTCATCCTGCTAAATACAGGTTTGCAGGTAAGTGGAGTCACACAGTGGTACTTTCTCTCCAAATGTGCCTAGAGCTGGGAAACTCCAGCTTCACTGGGACCATGATTTTTGGTGGAAGTGAGACATCGGCTGTTCCCACGCATGAGGAATACAAATGTTTCTGAAAGGACCAACTGCAGCACCACAGATCAAACCCCGGAGAGCATGAAGGACACTTTAAATGGATAGTTCACCAAAAATGAAAATGATGTCATTTATTACTCACTCTCATGTCATTCAAAACCGTAAGACCTTCGTATTCAGAATACAAATTAAGATATTTTTGATGAAATCTGAGAGCTTTCTGACCATGCATAGACAGCAATGGAACTGACACATTCAACAAGGCCCATAAAGGTTGTATGAGGACATTATTAAAATAGTCCATGTTGCATCTGATGTTGATTAACTGTTCAAGTGTGCAAATTCAAAAATGTATTCTCTTCTGTGTCAGTCTTCGCTTTCGCCGTATTTTCAGGAGAGTGCAATGACACATGGACACGTGTGCATGGACACCTGTGGTCTCACAAAGCTCTGGTATATAGCTGAATAATAACAAATAAATATCAGATACTGAATGGCTTCTTGTTTCCCTCATACAGGATTACGGGGGTTTATCCTGGAGCTTTTCTACCGAGCTGACGGGTAACTTTATCACTAAAAATGACACGACCACAAAGCCAGTTCATCAATCATAGACAAGACGCTCCGCTGATTACATCGATGTAGGGCAGTAAATACAACCTGACCTGTTTCTGAGTGAAGCAGGTATGAGAAGAGCTCTACTGGGATCATTACATAACAAGGGCTTTGACCTGGAGGCCCAAATAAAACAATATCAGAGAAATTAGAGCAAGTGGGAATAGTTAGACCATGAACACCTGGCTGCTGAGGGAAAGCAAGAGGCAGCCATTAAATACACATTAACCCCTCTTGAAAGATTTGCAAACTAACTTTTTTGCAGTTATTATATATATATATATATATATATATATATATATATATATATATATATATATATATATATATATATATATATATATATATATATATATTATTGCTGTAAGTGTAATGCTGAATTTTCAGCATCCACAAGCATTCTGTTTATTGTCAACAAAGCTGAAAACATTTGTTTTGAGTGATCTTCATGGAAAGTGTGATGCAATATTTTCCCCAGGATTTTTTTGATTAACTAAATGTTCAAATGGAAAGCATTTTTTGAAATACATTTCTTTGGAAACACTTTAATATGTTAATGGTTTTACAGTATTGTTCAAAATAATAGCAGTACAATGTGACTAACCAGAATAATCAAGGTTTTTCGTATATTTTTTTATTGCTACGTGGCAAACAAGTTACCAGTAGGTTCAGTAGATTCTCAGAAAACAAATGAGACCCAGCATTCATGATATGCACGCTCTTAAGGCTGTGCAATTGGGCAATTAGTTGAATTAGTTGAAAGGGGTGTGTTCAAAAAAATAGCAGTGTGGCATTCAATCACTGAGGACATCAATTTTGTGAAGAAACAGGTGTGAATCAGGTGGCCCCTATTTAAGGATGAAGCCAACACTTGTTGAACATGCATTTGAAAGCTGAGGAAAATGGGTCGTTCAAGACATTGTTCAGAAGAACAGCGTACTTTGATTAAAAAGTTGATTAGAGAGGGGAAAACCTATAAAGAGGTGCAAAAAATGATAGGCTGTTCAGCTAAAATGATCTCCAATGCCTTAAAATGGAGAGCAAAACCAGAGAGACGTGGAAGAAAACGGAAGACAACCATCAAAATGGATAGAAGAATAAGCAGAATGGCAAAGGCTCAGCCAATGATCACCTCCAGGATGATCAAAGACAGTCTGGAGTTACCTGTAAGTACTGTGACAGTTAGAAGACGTCCGTGTGAAGCTAATCTATTTTCAAGAATCCCCCGCAAAGTCCCTCTGTTAAAAAAAAGGCATGTGCAGAAGAGGTTACAATTTGCCAAAGAACACATCAACTGGCCTAAAGAGAAATGGAGGAACATTTTGTGGACTGATGAGAGTAAAATTGTTATTTTTGGGTCCAAGGGCCACAGGCAGTTTGTGAGACGACCCCCAAACTCTGAATTCAAGCCACAGTACACAGTGAAGACAGTGAAGCATGGAGGTGCAAGCATCATGATATGGGCATGTTTCTCCTACTATGGTGTTGGGCCTATTTATCGCATACCAGGGATCATGGATCAGTTTGCATATGTTAAAATACTTGAAGAGGTCATGTTGCCCTATGCTGAAGAGGACATGCCCTTGAAATGGTTGTTTCAACAAGACAATGACCCAAAACACACTAGTAAACGGGCAAAGTCTTGGTTCCAAACCAACAAAATTAATGTTATGGAGTGGCCAGCCCAATCTCCAGACCTTAATCCAATTGAGAACTTGTGGGGTGATATCAAAAATGCTGTTTCTGAAGCAAAACCAAGAAATGTGAATGAATTGTGGAATGTTGTTAAAGAATCATGGAGTGGAATAACAGCTGAGAGGTGCCACAAGTTGGTTGACTCCATGCCACACAGATGTCAGGCAGTTTTAAAAAACTGTGGTCATACAACTAAATATTAGTTTAGTGATTCACAGGATTGCTAAATCCCAGAAAAAAAAAATGTTTGTACAAAATAGTTTTGAGTTTGTACAGTCAAAGGTAGACACTGCTATTTTTTTGAACACACCCCTTTCAACTAATTGCCCAATTGCACAGCCTTAAGAGCGTGCATATCATGAATGCTGGGTCTTGTTTGTTTTCTGACAATCTACTGAACCTACTGGTAACTTGTTTGCCACGTAGCAATAAAAAATATACTAAAAACCTTGATTATTCTGGTTAGTCACATTTTACTGCTATTATTTTGAACAATACTGTATATACTCTTTTAGCATTAACATATACAAACAAGACAACAAGATTGAGAATAAATCTATATTTAGTTGGAAAAAGACAACATCTACAACCCAGTACATTGGGACTTCAGCACAAAGGAAGGTGGAAAATTCACTACAATACAGTGACACTGAATATTCTTCATATTAAAAATATTTTTAAAGGCAAAAAGAGATAAGCCGGCAGACTGAAGAGCTTGTCCATGTCATATTTTCAATACAAAAGCACCTTCAGAAATGGCCACAGCATCAAGGAAAAAACACAACACCCAAATTAACGACAGGCCACTGAGAGAACCCAGTACTACTGTTGGGAAACATTAAGAAAATGTAACTTTACAAGCATCACACAACAAGAAAGCAAGGCTGAAATTGCCATTCAAAGCATACTGTTGTTCAAATAAGATTAAGATTGTGGTTTAGCAAAGTCTTAATGCAGGTACAAGTTCAGTTGCATGATGCACAGGCATAGATATATCCAGCCTTAGGCATGAGACAGATGTGTAATGATGAAGATACACAGTGAAGGTGTCTGTAGGATCTCAGCACCGCTGGTTCACAGTAGTTTAACTCTGGCTGTCGTCTCGAGACAGGAGCACGGCAATGAACGAGTCAGAGCAGGAATACTTCATTAAGGCTGGTTCAGCTGGTCTGGTCAAGTTGTTTTCTGCCAGCTGTGTCGTGAAGACATTACACACTCACTTTCACCAATGCATGGCAACTCACAAGATTATTACAAAAAAGGTACAGGAGCTGTAAACATGGAATGATGTCAAAATGCATGATTATAACAGTCACAAAAATAACTACAATCAGAGAAATCATCATGTGCTCAGTGTGTATACAGAAAAATCATATGCTACCCTATTGTGAGTTTCTATTGCTGGTTAGAACCCAGAACGAGATGGCACAATGACATTTTGTCATAAAAGAGACAATGATTATTAATAAAAAAGAAAAAAATCAGAAGATATCTGTACATTAACATAAGGCATCTCGTAAATAAACATTAAAGGGTTATAATATATCACGTACCATGATCTGCTAGTATTGCTATTGTAAATTCTAATGTAAATTCTGAGGTTTTGAGTAGGGGAAATGTCATCCCATTGACTGAAAGTAGGAATTTAAAGAATGGAGAAATTGGTAAAGCAACACATGTTGGTAACACTTTGCAATAAGACAAAATGTAAAGGTTAAAAGTATCATGAACTAATTCTGAATTATTTTTTTATTTTTTTGTGCAACCTATAATGGCTAGTTAGGTTAATGTTCATTCTACATACACTACCATTCAGCTTGGGTTTGTCAAGATTTTATTATTATTTTATTTTTGTCTGTTTGTAATATAGGCTTATTTATGATGTTACCAAAAATATTTAAAATAAATAATTCTATTTTTAACGTTCTCTTTGTTCAGCAAAGTTATCATATTAAGTAGATAATAAGAAATGCTTCTTAAGCACCAAATCAGCAGATATGCAGAAATGATTTCTGGAGGTTATGTGACATAAAAGCCTGGCATAATTTTAATATACAAAAAAAACAAACAAACAAGAAAACTACAAAAACATCTCACTGACCCCAAACTTTTGAATGGTAACGTATACTAATACATTTTTAAAATTTGTTTTAACAAGTTGTATACATTTACTTTGAATTATTAGCTACGAATTATTCATTAACAATTAACAATAGTACAGCACATTTATAAATTAACACTGATTGACATTAATAAATGCTGTTAAAATGCTTTTCATTGCTAGTTCATGGTTCCTAACACATTAATGATAACAAATTCAACCTTATTGTAAAGTGTTTCCCACATGTTGTTTCAGTAATTAAAATAAGAAAAAAAAAAGTATAGGACATACTAAGACTTTCATACTAAGGAGCCCCATTTTTTACATGACATGCAAAAAAAATGAATAATTTGTTCGCATGATTTACTAATTCGTTCCCTCAATTTACTAAAACGTGCACACGATTAGCGTTCCCTCGATTTACTATTGCATTCCCTCGATTTACTATTGCGTTCGCTCAATTTGCTAAATCGAGGGAACTAATTAGTAAATTGTGCACACAATTTATAAATCGAGTGAACGCAATAGTAAATCTTGGGAATGCAATAGTAATTGTGTGTGCACGTTTTAGTACATTGAGGGAACGAATTAGTAAATCATGCACACGATTTAGCCTTATATTTTTTCCTGCGTGTCATGTGCGGGGCTCCGTACCATACAAATGCATAAACACATCACCTTATTTTACTCTTAAAATGCTGATCTGCAAGTTTTAGCAGTTGTTGAACATGTGAAACACAGTTGGCCTGGTCTACTGCGAGAAAATAAAAAGGGCACAGTCTAGCGTGTATTGATTTGACAGGAGGGGTTAGCTTTGTATCTCTCCATTGTTTAGACACAGTGAGTTAATGGGGGAGGGCCGAAGCAGCACTGCGTCAATGTGACGCCTCCAAAAGACACCTGTTTCCTCCTCCACTGAGCGCAAGCACCCTTCACACATTAGTGATGCTGACATTTCAACCCTCACATCAACCCCCAACTCCTCCCTGCAACTGGACGCCTTTAAAAGCATAAGATGGGGTCAAAGCACTGCTGATGAGGCTTTGCTTATCTGCAGATATATATGACAGAGTGCAGTCATTAAAAATGATCGTTTCCTGTGCTTCATGATACTGAGAACCGCCCACACTGACCTCACCCTTTATTTGCAGAAGACACAACCACATCAGTGGACACTATCACAAAGCAAACAATTCATCTGTGCTGTGCCCTAAAGTGAAAAATTCATTCATGGGTTGGTTTTGTCTTTGCACCACAAATAATTTGTTTACTAGGAGCTTTGACTCTCCTTTTTACAGAAAACAGGAAAATTTCTAGTGTGGAGACAATCTAATAATAGCTTGGGGTTTAGCTCATTTTAAGGCGAATAGTGAACGAATGTATGAAGATCATATTCTGTCTATTAAAAAACAATAAAAGGAAACATCAAAACATACAGCAAGAGTTCAAGCATCCCACTACAATATAGTGCATGGCTTTTTATCTTTAAAAGGGTTTTCCGAAGCTGGGATACCCATAAGTAGAGGATCATACTTTGCATGTTCACTGCAGTAATTCATGAGGTCTGCAGAAGCTTTAGACACCTGCACAGAAGAGATACAATATGAACAACAATTGTTAGATTTGTATGATTTATAAATTAACAATTTATTAGTCATTAAAGGGGGAGTTCATTTCAAAATTCTGTCAATCCGAGGATTTCTGTTCTTGAATACTCTTGAATATAACTGTTAAGAAAATTAGAATACTGCATAAAACATTTGCAAATAAAGCACCATTTCCATTTCATGTTTCCATCATCACTTTCTACAATACTGGAAAAGTAGCAATTAAAACAAAAGTTTCTGCAACTGGGGAAGCATGTGGCTCTTTTTTTCTTCTTACATAATACTGTAAATGATTTGCAGCAGATGAAATGCAATAACAAACACTGTCATGTTATCTTGAATGCCTGACGTTTGGGAATGCAGTCGTTTGAGACAGTTATGGGAGGTGATTGATTTGTATGAACACCAAATCATTTTAATGATGGATTTTGCCTCAGGTTTTTCAAACTAATAAAATAACATTTAAGATGGTTTGGGATGGGTTGGTGTGCTGATTAGTTCGGTCATTCTATTACATGATTTGCTGAGGCAAAGTCGCATGAGTTTGTTGTTGTTGTTGTTGTTGTTTATGCGAATCAAGGAATTTATTCTGATTAATTTTTTTAGGATTCTATGCAGATCTTGAAAAATGATATGTGCATCTCATAATTGAGGCCGATGCGATACACATCTCGGTGCATAGCGAACAAAGAATAAATTAAAAATATGATGCGATACGATACAAATCACCCTTGTTATGAAGCAGTGAAGTCCAATCTAGATTTGAGTCGACAATGCGATTCGATGCAATGATCGCTAAATTAACTTAAAACGTAATTCACCCAAAAATGAAAATTAGCCCATAAATCACTCACCCTCAAGTCATCCTAGATGTAGGGGGTGGTTGGTGTACAAAGTCCTCCTGTAGTGAATCGATGCATTTTTGTAAGAAAAATAACCACATTTAAAAAGCAATAATCAATTTAATCTAGCTTCCGCTCACTGTTGTACAAGGAAGCAGCTCCGGGTGGATCATGTATGAGGTCAGCTTTGCTCAGAAGGGATGCACGCGAAAGTTCAGGGGAGAGATCAAAACAAAACAATGTTCACTAATTAGAAGTACAAAATGAGGATTTGTAAAAAAGAATGTCGGATAATAATAATTAGAATATCATCAAAAAGTTGATTTATTTCACTAATTCCATTCAAAAAGTGAAACTTGTAAATTATAATTATTCATTACACACAGACTGATATATTTCAAATGTTTATTTCTTTTAATTTGGATGATTATAACTGACAATTAAGGAAAATCCCAAATTCAATATCTTATAAAATTAGAATATTGTGAAAAGGTTCAATATTGAAGACACCTGGTGCCACACTCTAATCAGCTAATTAACTCAAAACACCTGCAAAGGCCTTTAAATGGTCTCTTAGTATAGTTCTGTAGGCTACACAATCATGGGGAAGACTGCTGACTTGACAGTTGTCCAAAAGACGACCACTGACACCTTGCACAAGGAGGGCAAGACACAAAAGGTCATTGCAAAAGAGGCTGGTTGTTCACAGAGCTGTGTCCAATCACATTAATAGTGAGGCAAAGGGAAGGAAAAGATGTGGTAGAAAAAAAGTGTACCAGCAATAGGGATAACCGCACCCTTGAGAGGATTGTGAAACAAAACCCATTAAAAAATATGGGGGAGATTCACAAAGTGTGGACTGCAGCTGGAGTCAGTTCTTCAAGAACCACTACACACAGACGTATGCAAGACATGGGTTTTAGCTGTCGCATTCCTTGTGTCAAGACACTCTTGAACAACAGACTGTGTCAGAAGCGTCTAAAGACAAAAAGGACTGGACTGCTTCTGAGTGCAAAAGTTATGTTCTCTGATGAAAGTAAATTTAGCATTTCCTTTGGAAATCAGGGACCCAGAGTCTGGAGGAAGAGAGGAGAGGCTTACAATCCATGTTGCTTTAGGTCCAGTGTAAAGTTTCCACAGTCAGTGATGGTTTGGGGGTCATGTCATCTGCTGGTGTTGGTCCACTGTGTTTTCTGACGTCCAAGGTCAACGCCCATATACCAGGAAGTTTTAGAGCACTTCATGCTTCCTGCTGCTGACCAACTTTATGAAGATGCAGATTTCATTTTCCAACAGGCCTTGGCACCTGCACACAGTGCCAAAGCTTCCAGTACCTGGTTTAAGGACCATGGTATCCCTGTTCTTAATTGGCCAGCATACTTGCTTGACCTTAACCCCATTGAAAATATGGGGAATTGTGAAGAGGTAGATGTGATATGCCAGACACAACAATGCAGAAGAGCTGAAGGCCACTATCAGGGCAACCTGGGCTCTCATAACACCTGAGCAGTGCAGACTGATCGACTCCATGCCACACCGCATTGCTGCAGTAATAAAGCAAAAGGAGCCCCAAATAAATGTTGAGTGCTGTACATGCTCATACTTTTCAGTTGACCAAGATTTCTAAAAATCCTTTCTTTGTATTGGTCTTAAGTAATATTCTAATTTTCTGAGATACTGAATTAGGGATTTTCATTAGTTGTCAGTTAAAATCATCAAAATTAAAGAAATAAACACTTGAAATATATCAGTCTGTGTGTAATGAATGAATATAATATACAAGTTTCACTTTTTGAATGGAATTAGTGAAATAAATCAACTTTTTGATGACATTCTAATCATACGACCAGCAGCTGTAAGCCAAGAGGAGACTGGTTTTCCTTTGCTAAAGTAAGGAAACTTTGCTTCCTTTGCTCCTGTTAACAAACGTTGGTTTTCACGAGACTCACATGTGTATACCCCATACTTCATCCTCCTGGAGCTGCTTCTGTGTACAACTGTTGGTGCAAGCTACATGAATCGATTTCCTACAGGAGGCCTTTGTTCACCCCCTGGAGCCATGTGAGACACTTTTTTATGGATGGGGGCTTTTTATTTCACTTCTTTTGGACTGATGCCATGAAACACCAAATGAGTGCCATTAAACAGCTTGAAAGATCAAAGACCATTTTTTATATAACTCCGACTGGATTCATCTGAAAGAAAAAAGTAATATACACCTAGGATGACTTGAGTGTAAGTAATTCTTCTAACGCCTCAAGGCCTATTTCATAAAACAAGTTTACCAAATAAGCCAGGCTTATTTCAGTTCGTCTGACTCATTGTCAAATGTTTTGGTTCCATAAAGCAAATTTAACATTGATCAACCTCAGTCACTGTGGCAACTTATTCTGGGAAACTAACCTGGTCCCGGTCAGGCTAACTGTCAGGCTAAGCTAAGTTCCTCTAACACGCAATGATATTACTTCTAACTCTCTCATATACTATTATAGTCATGCAGCCGTTAAGACTGGTTTTATGATAATCGTACCTTTTATATTGAGCAGAACAAATAGCAGAACATTGGAACATTACAATCTAAAATAGCTCTTTAAAGCATTAAAATCACTAAATTAAAAATTAAAATAAATAATTAAGAAAAAGACTACATTTTAACTTCTTAGAAACACACATTAACTAATTTGAGCTTTGTAATTAGGACTGTATTAGCTTACATTTTATTTACCCATTACAATAGTCCCTTTACAGTTACTGCTCTCATAAAAAATACACTACAACATTTCTACAAAAGGCATATTTAATGTCCAACAACAAATATTTTAGCAAAATGCAGATTTTACTCATAATTATTGTTACATTCCGTCTGTTTAGCGTGCATGTACACAGCAGCACTCTTTCTCTCACGTAAAACTGACAGCAAAATCAATATATTTGCATGTCAGTTATGCACTGAGGAAAACACGTGTTAGATGCATTAATCAGCACAAATATATTTGCTTTTTGCCATGGTGGATCGATTTGATTCACAATCGACATTAAGGGCTGCTTAAGATTAAGCGTCCACAAATTAGTTAGATTGTGTAAACTTATTTTGTAGTATATTGTATCACTTTAGTCCCAATTGATTTGTAAGGTTATTTCAAGGTTTTTAACTTTAATCGCCTCTTTTCTTGAGGTCTCTGTGCTGTTGTGATTCATCATATTCATGCAGCAGCAGCGGTGATGAGAGAACATGCTTAACAAACAGTTTATAGAGGAGAAATCAATCTACATATAAAACTTTGGTCACAGATTATTGGTCACTTTCTAAACAATAAAAGTATAGCACATCCACTAGTAATTTTAAATAAATAGTTTTTTTTACCAATACAGATATTTTAGAAATGAAGCATCGTGACACAAATGTCAAATTGTACCCGATGCACTTTTTCAAATTAATGCTTCGCATCGTTCATTTTTATGTCGATGCAACGAGTGAATCAGTGAATCTTCCCATCCTTAGTTTCCATTAAGAGTGTTTTAAAGTTATATACCAAAATATGCATAAAAATATGTGCATGGAAACAGCTAACAATATTAAACCTCACATATTTTCCAAAATACCTTATTTTGCATTTTGCAGTAAAAGTGCATACAGATTTGCATAATTAGTGTAAAAAATTAACTATGGACTTGTCATTAAAGTGGTAGTTCATTTAAAAATTCAATTCTGTCAGTTCTATGACTTACTGCTCTGTAAAACACAAAAGGAGAATATTTCTATTGTTTCTGTCAATGCAGTGCACTACGAACCTCATCACTGAGCCTAAAGCCTATCAGTGGTCTACAGTCCAATTTACAAGTTTGGCAATTGGTCCGAGGAACTGTAGACTTGGGCTTTTCACTCAAGGCATTCTTGAATCTTACCAGCACATATGTTTAAATAGTTTAAACAGTCTGTCTGTTGCTGCTCCATATTAATGATTCTGTTTATAAGGATAGTTCACACAAAAATGAAAAATCTGTCATTAATTACTCACCCTTGTGTTGTTCCAAACCCATAAGACCTCCGTTCATCTTCTGAACACAATTTAAGATATTTTTAATTAAATCTGAGGGCTCTCTGAACTCTCTGACCATCACGGTCAAGGGACAGGACAGTACTAAGATGATTGACAAAGTACTCCATCTGACATCGGTGGTTCAACTGTAATGTTACGAAGCTACTAGAATAAGTTTTTTGCGCAACCAAAACAAAAATAATGACTTTATTACACATTTTCCACTCTACTGCATCACTAGTAGATACGCATTCACGATAGTACCATGACGCAAGTTTATGGCGGCGTGATGATGCTGAACACAAGGCGCCGGCGCTGACCCAGTTCATCATCACACGTGAACGCAGAGTAAGTAATAATGACTTAATTTTCATTTTTGGGTGAACTATGCCTTTAAAGATCTAAGTCATGATAAAGATGTACTAAATACTGAAAAGTTTTTTGTTTGCATTTTTGAGAAGTTTCACGTACAGTCGACATTGTCAAGTGATCCCTGTTCTCACACATCTGCAAAAATGACTAAATATGCTGTATAAGGTATGTCATGCAAGTAAGTGGTGACTTAAAAAAAAAAAAAAAAAAAAAAAAAAAAACACTACACACCTGCATAACTGAACAGGTAATAAGTATCACTGACATCACTGTTTTCCAAAATTTGTGTGGCATTAGTACATTGGGACATTAGTATGCCATTTCAACTGTCTTTAATTATGCTAGACATTCATTATCTATTTTCCTTCCCAATTTGACATGATATTTATGATCATGAGAAACATACTTTTATAAATGGTATTTTAGCATTAATCCATTAAGTAGTAGTATTTGACACTAATACCATGGTAAGTGAAAGGAACATTACATTTACCTTTATTCTCTCTATGTTAGCTTCTATCCGTAGCTGTTGAACAGTCCTTCTGGCCTGGGCTATATTATTAGAGCTTTGCATCTTAGACGATATCTTCGATTATCTTCACAGGCCTGAAAACAAATGAAAAGTTGATTTTGACATGCACTATAAGCAGCCTGCAGAAGATCAAAGTTACACATCATTAAGGTCCCATGATTCATGAACTACATACAGCACAATTCTCTTACAAAGCATGCAAAACAGGAAATTTACATGTATGTACATGTTAACACACATAGTGAGACAGCAAAAACTCTCTGAGGAGGTACACAGGGTAACTTTGACTCCTGCAAAGGTTGGGGGTGTTTAGTGTGTCAGGCCCCCAGCGAGGGGCTTTTTCACTGCGTCTGCTTTGCGACTGCAGGAGGGAGAACTAAAGCAAGCTGTGTGTGTTTGAACAGATGATCACATGCTGCCAGTGGTTCAGTCTCTGCGGCTACTGTCTGTTCCTGCGTAACACGCTTTCCGTAAACCATCGTCACCGGTTCCTCTGCCAACTCATCTTACACAATGAACACATGTGCACAAGTGGAGAGAGACAGAGTCAGCAGTGCAGTCGCTCAAGCAGAAGGAGTTGTGCAATGTAAACGGTCTAAGAAAAACGGAAATGGTGGAGTCAAACGGGTGGTCTCTCATCAAACAGGAGATAAAAAGAGGACGATTAGCTTTCTAACTTCCTAAATTTAGTGAAACAAAGCAATGTTGAAACCTGACAGGTTGATACTGAAATGCTTACATTTCAGCAGTGGATACCAAAACCAGTAAAATTGCACAGCAAAATGAATATGCCAATAAACACACTTCATTAGTTTGAAAAAAGAAAAGAAATACAGAAAAAATTCAAATAAAGTATAAATATAAACAAAAGTTCCTTAATGAACAATCAGACATCTCCAAAGACAGCTCTACCAAAAAAGTAAATGTCATTATCCAAATCATTAATAAAAAAAAGTTTCAGTATATTGTTTTCTCTTTTTATTGTCAATACAGTTGTTTCATTGATATTGACTGATAATGAAACAACCCTGCTGAAAAAATAGAAACCATCACAGAAATGGCACTACAAATACCATTACAAACATTACAAACCATCAACATTCAACAATTAAAACCATTTAAAATGGTTTCCTGTATTGTAGTGTGTTTTGGGATATATTCCAATAGTATTTAGTGGTTTTAATAAGACACCAATAGAAGGCAACCGATTTTCAATAGAGAGCAAAAGGCACCATTACAGTTTCCAATAAAACCAGTACAATTTCCAATATAGCCAGTAAAACCATCACAAATTCTGTGATGGTTTCTATTGTTTTTTGTTGTTGTTGGTTGTAGCATGGTTTAACAAACAAAACAGATTCTTAATTTCTTGTTTGATTCTTTTTTCGCTGCTCATGTCTAATGTAGACAAGTTGTGAGTGTTGGTTTTAACAACATGGGAAGTGTTTAACAGAGTGGCTTCCATATTGCTACATGGTCAGCTGCATAATCTCTAGCACAACAAACCCTGATATCCTACTTCCTGAGAAGCCCACACATAGCTTTATCAAGAAATAAGAGGAAGAGTGTATGGCTGTCTCCTGTTCGACTGGCACAGGGCTGGTATCTCTACACGGAGGTCCGTGTTGGGGGTGACCTTATCTGGCCGCACACCAGACAAACTTAGAAGGGGTTAAGAGGTTTGGATAACAACTAGTTGTTAATGCAGTGACATAATTAGTGTGAGACAGAGTCCATAGTTGCTCCCACAAGCCCTGAGGTCAAGGGTCCATTCATACATTACGGGCCAGAGAACAAACTGTTTAGCTGCTTAACAAGTATAGACAAAACATGACACTTCTGATGTCATCGGTTTACTTACCATTACATCTTCCGGACAATAAGGCATCCCAGGTTGCTAATTTTATTTCAATCTAGAGTTGATCAAATCAACTGTTTTGCATCCATGTCTTTTGCTTTAAGACAGGAAATGGCCGATTATCAATGTATGCGATTATCAATGCATGCGTTTAAAAGCAGTTATAATTGAGCACATATTGTGTGCATCTCTATTGAGGTTTAGACAACAAAACACAAATATATACATTATATGTACATGTTTTTTTTTTTCCGTTTGTTTGTTATCTCATTGATTACCGTTTTAGCTTTTATTAGTTTTATACTTTTTGAAGTAGCTTTTAGATTTATTTAGAATTATTATATTTTCCAGTTTCATTGTATTTTTAGTTGAAAGTTTATAATTTTGTTGTGTTTTTGGGGATTTTCATTTTGTTTTTACATATTAAATTTAGTTAAGATTTTAAATTTAGTTATTTTTCCGTTTTAGTTATTTTAGTAAATCAAGCTCAACTGAAAGAAAATTAAAAAATATGTCTTGGCAACAAGATGAAATAAAAAAAAAAGTTTAATTTATATTTTCTTTTGTTTCAGTATACAATTATTTTACTTAAAGTAGGCTAACTAAAATTATTTGTATGATTTTAGTTGTAGTTATTGTTAACTCAGAACTCAAAACTAATGCTAAGTCAGAACTATAATAATAATAACAATAATAATTCATTTTATTTATAGGCACCTTTTCTAAAACACTCAAGGACACCTTAAAAAATAATAAAATACAAAATAACTAAAAAAGGAAATGCACAATAAAACACAAAAGTATATCAATCAGAATAAACTTTAAAAAAAAAAAATCTTACTTTTTTTAATGTTATGAAAGAGTCTGATTTAATCCGAAATCGTACCAGTCTGAGTTGAGCAAATGCAAAAGACAATGTCATTTGTCCAAGGACAGATTGTGTTGAGTTGATCTCAGTCAAGGTTGAGTAAGAATGCAGCTCTGTGAAAGGGCACAGTGTTCCTGTGAGGTAATGGTTCATTCGCACAGAGTGGCTCTGAGAGACAACCAGTTTATTTTCTGCAGACGCAGCACAGAGAGCACAACTGTGACGCAGACAGACACGGCTCAAGAGATGGGCCAATCAAACTCGCTCGTGACCTCTGACCCCTCAGGCTGATTGTTGTGCTCATCAACTCACACCAGCCAAGCAGAGGTTCCCATGTAGAGACAGAGTCAAGATGACAATGTGATTAACCTCCAAAACTAGCACCCAGCAAGCCTTCCAGGAGCCCACATCCGTTTCATTAACCCACTCCCTTCTCTCCCTGCAGTATAAATGATTAAAGATGTGTATGAATGTATAAATAGCGAAGAAACAGGAAGAGGGGGCGTCTGTGAGCCTGGACTCAGAGGAGAAAGGTTTCGCTAATTACTACATATCCGGACCCACAGGATTTCATTCATCCCTCTCACGTTCGTCCTGATAAAACCCTTCATTTGCTCTAGAATTTGTCCTTTCTGTGCTGGGAAATCAGTATGTGAGGTTTCTGCCACTAAAGTCTTTTTAAGCATTTGCCCTCTGCTGTCTGCGCAACACTGACTTCGAATCGTCCAGCAGGTTAACCACTGGTTTAAATGCAGAGTGGACACAGGATGTCGGCCAGTACAGCTGGCCGCTGAAGAGAGAGGACACTCGAGGTGCACTCAACTGTGCCGGACGGCTCATCTGGACGTCTCGACTGTAATTACAGCTTTAGAGAGAGATACCCAACAGTCAAGCACACTCTAAAAGCTCAGGCTGACGCCACAGCATTCAGTCTTTTGTTACATCTCTCTCACATCTGCCCTCGCTGTGACCCTGCCCCCAAAAACAAATGTGACGATTCAAGAGTGAAGGCCTATTCACACTAACAAATGTTTGGCATGAAAATTTTCTCTGTTTAGATCAATGTAAAAAAAAAAAAAAAAAAAAAAAAAACTGTAGCTGATAGAGATTTGCAATTCATCAAAATGCAGTTTTGATTTTGGCTTCCAACGTTTATGAAAATGCAATAATCGAGATAAATCAATTATTGTTCCCTATTCACTCCTCCATAAAAGCCCAAACTTCAAGTGTAAATCAGAAAAATCATGTAGCATGACTTCCGTTTATGTGAAAGTGCTCTATCACAGAACAGAACACGGGCAAGTAAAGTAAACTTTTATCTTATGGTGCATGCTTAAACAGTCATATTCATGCAGAAATGTGTCAAAATGTGGCACTTGGTGATTATTCATTGTAAACCCTCCTCAGTTTGGTCTTAAGTGAACATAAACATTTGAGAATGAAAACATGTATATATATATGTATATGTATAAGTATATAGGATCTGTGCAGCACTTAGCTGTGATGACCAGTATTATTCCTTCTGCTGACTGTGTGCATAATATTAATCAAACAACAAAATACAAAAAGAAAATTACTCACAGCTATTGACTGAATGATTTTTGAAGCTTTAATAATAACTTTAACAAGTTTGATTCTAACAGTGAAGACTATGCTGTTTTATTTTACATTATTCAATTTCTGCAGTAGCTGTTATGTGACATGTCATAGATGTTATGGCTGTTAGCTCAATACTTTAGATACTTGAGTTTCATCCCTCTCCTTGGAATCTTTTGTGCAAGTCTCTTAATTCCTGCTGTACTGTACAGAGGACATCCTGGGCTTTTCAGTGATATGTTATTTGATTGGCTGGGAGGCCAGGAACCCCCTCAATCTTTCAATCCAAAATGGCCGGCATAGGAGCAAGCACATTTTATGGAAAGATAAAAGGTGAGTAAAATATTGTTTGTCTCTGGTTTTGTTACTATGATAATCATATATTTTCTTGTTCATTAAGGTGTTAGGAATCATATATTCAGTTCTGATAGCAAATACATTATTTATCTTTTGAAAAATTTGCCATTTTATGAATGTCAATTACAGTGGACAGCAGGACTATCTTCATGTAAATAATGACTCCACATTGTTATAGGAAACAGAACTGAAGCAGAAAGAATTCTTTACAAAATAGTCGAGGGAGATTCAGATTTACAGTTGTCAGATGACGAGAGAGATGAGGATGAGTTTCAACCAGTGAGAGAAGACAGTGATGAAGAAGAGGAAGATGATGCAGAAGGCTCAGTTGAAGGGACAGATAAGACACAGATACAGACAGGGATGAGCAGGAAACTCGACGCCCTCTGTGGGCTAGGAGTAAAATGTATGTTTTATGCAGTTCCACAATTTTAAATTCAGCTGCATTGAGTATTTAAACTGTTATTATTTATCATTTATTATTCTTTTTTTCCTTCATATCAGATTTGCACCTGTGTTACCTGGGCTTCCTGTGTGTCAAGATGACCCTACAACACGTGCATACTGGAGTCCAATTGAATATTTTTCACAGTACATTGACAACAAGGTCTTTGAAAATTTGGCAACATACACAAATCAAAGAGAGCTGCAAAGCAAAGGAGTGTGTATGAACACTACGCCTCAAGAAATACAAATCTTCTTTGGCATTTCAGTTCACATGGCCTGCCTTGGCTATCCCAGAATTAAAATGTTTTGGGCCAAAAAAACTAAAGTGCAAGTCATAAGTAGCAAAATGTCTAGGGATAGATTCTTCAGGATAAGAAACTACCTCAAGATTGTCAATGACCTGGCTATAACAGAGGAAACAAAGATTTTTCTCTGTAATAAAAGGATACGGACATAACAAAGTGTTAAGCTTTAATAGTAAAGATATACTTGCAAAATGTAAGAAAAAGGATTCAAGAAAGATAAATGTGTCTATTGTATAATCAAAATGTCAGTATTCTTGGATAATAGTCAATTTACAGACCAAAATGTATGTATTCTTAGTTAAAAAACTTTATAATCTGGTAAAATTTGTATCTACCAAATGTGTTTGTTTTCGTACTTAAATGATCCTGTTGTCCACTACAGTGGACATGCTGTAAAACCAAAATAAAAAAAATAAATAAAAAGGTCTAAATTGTAGGATGTTTTTTTTAACCCTAAACAGGTATGGAATCACAAAAAAATATGATTAGGAAAAAAAATATTTTCCTTGGTTCTCAGGAGGATATATATATATATATATTTTTTTTTTTTACTGTACCATAAATGTTCGATTTGTGTGACATAACAAAAATTAATCTTAAACTGCTGTCATTCATTCAAAACTGCTGAAAACCATATCTTTTTAAGGTGAGAGATATTTGTTTATCCCCTACTGCAATCCTCAACTGTTTATTTTTGTAAGATATTTTGAGATCAAAACAAATGTGTGGTACTTTTATGTGTCACACCATAGGACATTACATCACACTAAAGGACAGAAATGGTAGCTATTAAATTATTTGTATTTAATTTTGAACATGTCAAAGAATAAAGTGCAATTTTGATACAAATTATATCAACATGTATTTTAAACAAAACAAAAAATTATTTTAATCAACAAAATTCAGTCTTTAAGTCAATCAGTATGTTACTGAAACGATCTTTAACTATCTTTAAATTAATCACTCATATAAAATTTTGGTCATATGACCCACTCATGATAGTGTTAAATAATTAATTAGGTTGCATCTGGGAACTCAACATTTTCTTGTAATGAGAAGCGCTTATCAACTAAATATAATCATTTTTAAGTTTTAATTATAAAATTGTTATTATTATTATTATTATTATTATTATTATTATTATTATTATTGTTGTTATTATTATTATATAGCCATAGTTATATATAATTACAAAATGTACCCACAATTGAACAGCTCTACAAAATTCAGCAAACCTGGATTTTGTAAATCACTTTTTTTTTTATCAGAATCGGTGGTATGCATGATATGCAAATGTTTATGCAGTCTAAACAGATGCATTAACAGCTGTAACAAAAAAAAGAGTGAATGAAATAAGGTGTTGCATTGGATAGCTGGTGCTCGTCTAATGACGGAGGTCAGGAGGGGTTGGCTGGATGTTTGTATGTCTTGCAAACGTGTAGAAACCGTGTGAGAGAGGGCGAGTGAGATGAGAGAAAGAGAAGGGACTGTAACCGCTTTGAAGTGTGTGACTCGAGCTGAATCACTAACAAACAACAAGAAGGGGAAACTAAGGAAGACCACCAAAAGGCAGAGTACAGACCACCTTGGGGCACAGAGAAATACTGCAGCTGACTGAGCTGCCCACTGGGCCACCCACACCTCTACATACAGGCTCGTGCCTCCCTCCCGCTCTGGCTCTGCCGTTGCCTGCTGGATCTCAGCCAGGACCAGGCGGCTCCAGACATCGACCCAGCCTCTGATGTAGCACTCCAGGAATAACAGAGCGCTGACATACTGAGACCACCACAGCGGTGACACGGAGAGTGGGAAATGACTTTCAAAACTATTTTACAAATTATAAATTAAATCTTCACATTTTCTGAAGAACAAGTGTGTCACTGCAATGCATGGTTAGAAAGGGTTGATATGTTTTTAACATTATGGATGGTTGCTAACCGGCTTGCATAAAAAACAACAACAAAAACACCTGAAGTCTCAAAAATGCTTGGGTCTCTCCCTCAATGTAAATATTTGTTACAATCCAAAAGCATTTAGAAAAGTAATAGTATCTTTTAACAACCTGCAAGATTAAGGTATATTGCAGACATGCAATAGCACAAATGTAGTTTGATTCACAAGCAAATGACTTTTTTGAGCAAATTCTGTTCAATTGTTGGACTATTAATTCCATTATTTGTAAGACTTATTGTACAAAATCATAAGATACTGAACTGAATCATTCATTCGCAAACCAGATATCATTATACTTGAATGCGCTCACAACAGACCCGAAATAGAAGACAATGCTGAATAAATTTGTAGTTTTTGTTATTTTTGGACCAAAATGTATTTTCAATGCTTCAACAAATTTTAACTGACCCTCTGATGTCACATGGACTACTTTGATGATGTACTCTATGCTACAAGAGTATTTGTTGGTATGTACACTACAGTATGCCTTTCACATTAATGTTATTCATATTCACACTGCACTAGTTCTTTTTTTTTTTTTTTTCAAGACTTGAGGAGAAGTATATATACAGCTGTGTTTCCAATGCTCAGACAGGAATTTGCCAGCTGGTCGTACCTCACATGAGAGCCCTTGACCACAGTGACAGCCCAAGTCTGACTGGACCACCATCACTGGGACAGAATCCAGCAAGTGTGCACATTAAGTCTTTAGCATTCTGAACATAACGTCTTAAGATATACATGAATAAAGCACTGTGTTCCCAAATGACTGGGTGGCGGTATGGGTCACAAAGTTCTAAGAAGAACAAGCTAGTTCTTATTCCCCTGTCCCACAGAGTTTTTTTTGCCAGGTCTATTATCTCTCCTTCACACAGCCTGATTGCTAAGTGACGGTTATGGCAAAAATTGTGCCTTGTGCTGTTTTAACACAATAAGGCTGTTGAGTTGGATGCACAGTGCACAGAAAGGACAATGAAGACTGTGCTATCAGAGAACCGATGCACTCCAGCTTGTAAAGTGGGAGATTATGGCTAGACAGCAAAACACGGCAGGCCGAGGTAACCAGTTTAACAGCACCCTCATGGGAGCTAATCTCCGAGAGCCAGATATTATCAGACAGACAGGCTGAAGCCATGAAGCGTGGGGAAGAAGGGAGACAGCCTCTCTCACAGTGACGCAGGGCTTTGGGAGGGGAAGGCGGGGGAGGTGAGGAGTGTCGACAGAGGTGTGTGCATGCATTTGTTTGTTTAAATGGAGAGATGGGAGTCACGAAAAAAAATGCTGAACACTTTAGTGCTGACTGTGAAGGTAATTCTATAGATAAGAACACATTAAGATACTTGATCATGACAGACAAGAGATGATAGATTGTGTGAATGCCTTAGAGGTGTCAGGTAAAGGCACCAAGCATAGATTGTTTAATTTAAACTGTGTACTCGGGACATGTAGCCAGTGAGTCACAGCTTGTGAGTTTCTCCCATGTCTCCAGAGTGTCTAGGACTAAGGGACTGAAGAAAAGAGATGAAAAGTAAATGCACACCTACATCCCTAAAACATCCGGGACTGTAAGACTCCAACAGCCTCCATTGCGTCTGATTCAGAGAGTATTCTTCTTCTTTCTGGCTATGGCTACAATTACAATGTCACACCTTGAGGTGTGAGTTTGGAAATGTCATGCTCAAACAGAATAAAAATCTCATATCAATATTATTGCAATTGTAGAGCAAATGCAGCCAGTGTAAATGCATTCATGTCACCTCTGAGCTGCATAAACCGTCTGGGTAACTACAGTGTACATCTAAATATTTGTTTGTTTTTCACATTTGCTGGAACAGAAATTTTAGTATCTGATGTGAGCACACCAGACAGTGCTGGAACGAGAAAAATGTGGCGGTAAAAGCCATTTGATCTCTCAGTACACAAACGCACAGACATCAGATCTCTCTCTCCTCACACATTCTTCAAGCTGGCCCGCACACAGCTCTGCCCAATGCAATGTGGACTGCCAGGTGAGAGACTTCAGAGACTCCGACTTCACTTTCAAGTCTATGAGCATCTCGCCACATCTGCACGGCAGGACGAAAGCCAAATCAGAGAATGACCATCAAATGCAGCGGAGAGGAACGATGTTTGCATTTGGGATGGGCGGCCCTTCTGAGGTATGGTGGGACAGGAAATGGTGCGGCACAGTAGGGAGAGTTCAGTTAGGAACAACCAGATGCAACATCAATGAACGAACCCACCATCTGCTTCTATTAATATACCAGTATGGGACAAAGAGAGATGGGTGGGGGAGAGAATGCAGATGCAGCAGAAGTCTGTTTGCTTTAGACCTTGGCTATTGAACGAGACTATCTGGCATGAAATTCTGGTTAAATGGGTTGAGAGTGTGCGTGCACCTTAAAGTGGCCTCAACTGGCCTTTTGTAAAAAAAAAAATCCCATTAAGTCCACTTGTCCTTGTAAGTTTGTGCCAAAAGCAGAGGCTCCACGCTTGCCCTTACTCTTAAAGTCAGTATGAAATTAAATTCATTTTTTAAATCCATGGACTGTTCATCCATGCATATGTTTTTATTTTTACATTTATTTTAAACAATGTCGCAACTCATTTCGTGAAACAACAGACTTCTATCAGTGATGTATGCCAAACTTCTCCAATCATTTTGTCTGTTTAAACTTTTCTTACAAAAAACAGCAAGCTCACATTCAAATGTAGTACATCTGGATTTCATTCACATTGCCATTTTCATATTATATAGATACTTTTTTTAATGGTCGCATTAATACGTTTCAAATCAAATGTGAATGCAGGGCTATGACTATGTAGTATGTGATTGCAGATGCAGCTAAGAAGTTTCTAGCATGCTAAAGACCTTGATAAGGTGGTTCTGCTGTATTTAATTAGAGTTGGAGCTTACTGGATAAAGCAGTTTACAGTGGAAATAATCTGTTGTTTTCCGAGTACTGATATTTACGCAATAACTTCATGAAAGTTAATCTCCAGATGAGTCGCTGGCCGTTAATACCAGGAATTATAGTGCATTTACATCGATTCAATAACAAGTAGACAATGCTAAACAGCGTCTAAAATATTTTGAGCGTGTCCACTTTCAACCACTCCCAGAGGTAGTCAAATACTGATTCAGTGGCATGTGGTTAAAAGACTTGAACAGCCACAAAAGGTCAATTACTCCACCAAACGTTTGAGTGTTCTGAGCATTTTGAGAAAATGCACCTGATCCAAACTTTGCTATGTTGTGCCAAAACATTTTCATCTCCTTTCCATTCGCTTCCTTTCCTGCTCATAATCAGCGTAAAAGCTTGATTCATTCAGTCTTACTTGTGCACTGAACTCGCCGGCCCACAAAAGTGATGTAGAGTGTGACAAAATAGGAAGAGAGGGTCTAGACAAAATCTGAACATAAGTTGCCATAGGTGATGCCTTTAAAAGGCATGTTAAGACCAGGTGTAAATGGTAATATGTCAAAGCTGACCACTTAAGATCAGATCTCGATAAACATCTTAATAACAAGTGGAAACAGGGCCCTTAATGGGACAGCAAAAAAACATCCAGGAACATGCAACTGCTGAAACTGACTCAGTGTTTCTTTGTGTTCTTTTGTGCCATCAGCAGCTTTTATCCTTACTGTCACTGTGGTTAATGCACTGACAGAGACAAACATTTTAAATCACTCGACATCTTCAGAGCTGCTGGTAACCTGTCACCTTTTCTTCACCCTACTGTCATGTTATGTATAAGTGCATCTTTAAGGAGATGAAAGAGGACAGGTGAGTCATGCAAAGGCCATCTTTTATGACAGTGTGCATGCTCACCTTCGGTGAAAGCCTGTATGAGCAGATCACAGCTTTTGTTTGGGTGTTTTATCGTGGAGTGGAGTTTGATAGGGGCTCTGTGTGTGGTGAGAAAGTAGAAAGGCTTTCTTCTGTCTCTGTACAAACAGATCGTGCACTATGAAGCACTGACTCACCTTTATAAACCTGATAACACATACCAGACATGAAGACGAGCAGTCTGTCTGGACCCTGTTTGTTCTTAAACGATGCACAACAGACACTTTCATTTATTTAAAGTCATTTCATGGTTCATGCTATCAAAGCAGATCATTATATTCAGTGATCTCGGCATGCAGACAATAAGGAAGCTGTGGTTGCATGTGTGCAAGAAGGGTTGCATTAAGGTTCCCAGAAATTACAGTATATAGTTTTCCAGTTCCTCAAAATCTCAAAAACTCATTGACCCTATTGAGAAAATGTTGCACTGGTGAACTCTGCATGTGAGGTCTACATTTATCTTATGGAAGAAGAATAATCTCTGTATTTCAGCCAAGTAACCAATGCTGAGAAGCAACACTGAAGCATGTTTGCGAGCATGAAAAAAAATGCAAATCAAGAATAAATAAAAATCACTACAGTCACATGACATGGTTTAAGGAATGAATATGCATATGTACAATATGCATCAGAATCACCACAATTACAAGAGAGCTCCGCATTGTACCGACTAGGGGGTTAATTTTTCACCTTCAAGCAAAAATGTGGATTCTTATTCATACGATTAGATTATGACTTAGAAGATGTGGAATACACATATTGCATGGACTACTTTTGTGTTAATTTTAATTCATATTAATAAACTTTAAACTTCATATTGCTCTCTATTTTAGCTCAACAGATCTTGTTCCTGTTCACTTTGATTGTATGGAAAGAGCAAAGAATTTTGCGATGCATGAAAGATGGTGTGTGTGTTGCTTGTCTGGTGTGACAAAAGAGTAAGTAAATGATGGCAGAATTTTATATTTTGATCAAATATCCCTTTAATTCGAACTTCAAAACAAAACCACATAACTACTTTCATTTACTGGAACATGCTAGTTGCGTAAAGACTGGAAGAGTATCTATGAATATCTGTCGTATTTCATGTTAAGCTGGTCAACTCTTCGTTTCCTGCTGTGCAACAGTACAGACGCACAACTCTGACGTCCGTCAGGGGATGTCATCATTTGTCAGTGGAATAAATGTGAGGGACACAGTAAAAGAGACTCCCAGCCAAGCCTGCACGCAAGAAAGCTACAACTGGAAGAGCGTGTATCTTAAGATCAAGCAGAGCGTTTTGGACACAGCACCCTCCCCAGGGTCTACAGAGGAGGGGCTGATGCTGACAAGAGCTCAATCCCATTTTTTTCCCTTTCACACACCACTCCCTGCAGCCCTGAGCTCTGGGTTAGACTATTTTTGTGCTGCTCGAACAAACACATTTAGGTCCTGCCAACGAATCCATTCCAAGTCTAGGGGCCAGGCCAGACTGAGCTGATCTCCCAAGAATCCAGTTTCAAACTAACGGTTCCTCACATTAACACATACTGTGACCCTAAAAAAGTATTTAGACACCTAAGCCACATTCAATATGTATAAATGCAATTCCATGAGATAAATTAAACTAAGTTTTATAAATAATTTTTGAGCTGTCCTTGCAACTCCAATGACAACTGTTTGTATATACACTGGATAAAAAATAATAATAATAATTAAAAAACATTAAAAGTAACAATTAAAAGCTTTTTTCTCGAAACTTACACATGGAAAAATATCTTCATCAGTCATTGTTTTTAAGTTTTTAAAATACATAGTGACATATTTTTGTAAAGTATTTGTAGCAAATATCATGCATTTTTAATTCATAAACATCATCACAATTTTTTATAGGTTGTATAACATGACATTTTACAAACTGAACTAACCTTGACAAAAAATGCTCAAAATATTATGCTATTTTATTGACCTTGTGACAAAGTTTATTAGCGGTCTTCGCTGTAATATAATTTCTTGTTTTTTTTTTCTGCATGTTGGTTGCATCACATGACATCACAAAAACTGTCAAATTTTACTTTTTTTCAATATACTTTTAACCTTTTTGGACAGCTCTCACAGGACCTATGATATCTGTTGGGCAATGAAATATGTTTGACTCCGTGCCATTTTTTCATGAATGACTTTTGAGACCTCACCTCATCCGTCCAACAAAGATGTTTAATGTTAGCTGCTCTCACAGCAGCAAAAAAATGCTAGTCAACCGTTGGGATCCTCATCACACAATGGACAGACGAACCTGGACGGTGTATTTGTTGGACATTAACTCAATTCAAGTCTCAACTTCTCGTATACATGGATCTAATGTGAAAACTATACATTTATGGCATTCAGCTTTTTATGTCGTGTAAGCTTTTCTAAAATCTTTGTAAAAAAAGTTTTTTTTTTTTTTTTTTAAGTGTACCAGGCTTGGCATGGGTTCCAAATTTGCACAGTTGTTATTTGTTTTATTTCACTATCTCCAGAAGATTTTCAAAAAACTTATTTTTTTTCTTTAGCATATCAGAACAAATTTGCTTCCAAGTTATGCATGTCTTTCTATAAAATGCCACCTGCTGTAATCTAATACATTGTTAGTAATACTTTATATGAATGTGCCTTGAAGTGTCTGAAAACATCAAATGCTCAAATGCCAGTCAGATACAAAAGTACATATGTTGCCATCTGACTTTGCATGTAAACTTTATTTACTCTCTTTATCTCTATGCAAACACCTAAATCTCTCCACAAACAATGACAGTAAAAGAGCAAAGCAAGGATTTGTATGAATGTGCAGGCAATGTGTGTGTATGTACGAAAGCACAATAGCTCAAGCAGCACAGGATCAAGAAATTGCTGTAGAAGTGAGTACAGAAAAGCTTTGGGTGTGTTTGGGTGTGAAACTGACCCATCAAGGATACATGGCAAGTTTGTTTAGTCACCTTTTACCTTCTTTCCATTTAAAAACCATCTCCGTTGTGTTAAGAATCGCAGCTTACATACATGACAATGACGTCACATTTCCATGTAAATCTATGTTTACTCTCCAGTTATGTGCAAAGAACATCAAAGATGAACACATTACTGACATACTGTAGCAGAGTTATATTTAAATCTCCTAAAATCACCCTTCCTTACCTCTACTTTGATCTATTTAAATCAAGCCATCCATATGCACAAAAATATTCCTACAACTATTTGCTGTTTCCTAAGAACTGTTATGACAAGCAAACAGTGCAGATGAGATTATGAGATATTTCACTGGAACTGACAGCAGGCATGAGACAGACTGCAGAAAAAGGACAGTGATGGCATGAGGCAGGAATGTGAGGTGCAGCTTCACACACAAACATAGGTTGTTATTTTGTTTTACAGTAGAAGAGTACATTCTTATCTCTTAAACATGGTGTCACATGCAAGGTTATGTGCTCTTGTTATCTTTTAGATGGCGACAGTCTTCTACACACCCGTAAGGAAAGAAAAAAGAAAAATCACAAATGTTTAGTATCTTCAGTATCTCAATCGGTACTTCTAGACAACAATGACGTTATATAGGGGGGCAAATAAGGAATTTTGCAAGCCTCCTATGGTAAATAACCATAATAATCTCACATGCATACTCTACTGATAATGTAATAAAATCTGCAGTCAAAAGTCATATATTCTTACAATTCTCAATGATTACTTCTAGACTAAATGATCTGAGTGAACTACGCTGTAGAATATAGATTTTTTTTCTTTTACAGGTTTGTAATTGTACTGTTATCTGTAATTTCCTTTTTTTTCTCTCTCTCTCTATCTCTAAAGGAGAAATGTGATAATTATTATTAAATATTAAATGAGAATGTCATTAGGCATGACTTAGCAAAAAGGATTTTCTTCCACTGTGCTTAATATTTAAACTGTCCCCACCACATACAAACATACAAAAATAATAATTTAAGCTGGAAAAACTTAAAATACAAGCTTTAAATTCATATTACAGCACTCTTTTGGAAAGCAATGTTATATATTGATTTGTTTCAGTACTTTCTAAATGGTGCTTCCATTACTATTGTCAATCTTGCCTCATCTGTGTTAGTCAGCTAGATGATGTCATTTTTCTGACATTTAAATCAGCAGAATACACAGCATCAATATTCAATATATCACAAATGACTTATGCAATATTTAAGTTTGCAAAGCACTTGACCATTGAATGCAATGACAATGCAACACCGCCCTGACAAAATGAAAATTCTGTTAACTGGTCCAAAACACTCACAAGTAATGCGAGTTATGTAATCAGATATCTTTTTTTTTTTTTTTTTGAAATTTGTAAAATACTTTTAGTATGTTTATTATAGTAATACAGCATGAGATAATAAGTATCTAAACATTTAATATTTGCCACATTTTGCAACAGAAATATTAAACAACTTAAAAGAAATATTTAATGATGCAAAGAAGTTTTTTTGTCAAATTCCACATTTTTTAACTGGAAATAGACTTTTCCGTTCACGTGTTTCATGTAGAGTACTCTGTTTCCTATTTCAATGTGATGAAACAAGAAATATTAAGTAACAGCAAATGTCTGTGGGAAACTGGCACAACAAACTAAATCACCATGTACTGCATTTTTGAGATATTGCAATGTGACTCAGTGAAGAAAGTCCCTGATGCAGGTGAAAACAGCCTCTTTTGTTTTTGTGGAGGGAAAAAGAGAGAAAAGCATAACGATGACCTCATCGTGGCATAACTTAACAATGATGTGTGTTCACAAGCATCCATCTCTTGCCTACATGACTGAATACTACCCTTACTGTCCAAAAAACAAAGAGTTTGTGTACAAGGAAGAGAGAGAGAGAGAGAGAGAGAGAGAGAGAGAGAGAGAGAGAGAGAGAGAGAGAGAGAGAGTGTGTGTGCACGCACTCAGGCTGACCTCAATGGGTAGGAATAGGTAAGACTGGGAAATCAAGATGGATTCTCTTCAACGGCTGATGAGAAAGCACCTGACCAAAGAACACATTCCTGCATAGTTAGTCACCTCCTCAGTGCAGTTCAAAGAACACACACTCACACAAACACATGCATATGTAAGCTTACATACTGTATGAGAAAATCTAATGCAAACAACCTTGCATTGTAGATGCAAATTTACTATTTACTATTATGTAAATGATCACGTGCATTGTATACTTTTATCACTGTGTTTTACACAAAGTTATGTGTAGTATATATCATACAGACTTAAATTTGCAAACGGTTGAACATTAATCAGATTTAAATCAGAAAAGAGACAGATAAATCAATTACCAAAATAGTATAGTATACATAAAATAGTTTCTGACACATGGCAATGCTCTACACCCTGTGTGAAACTCTGGCCTCTGCATGGCTGCAATCTTGAGAAGGGGCCTCAATGACAATTGAGAATTCAGAGAATTCAGAGTTAATGCTTAACTGGAAGCTGGGCGTTAGTTCAGTTCTGTTCCTCCCTTGATTCTTAGAAGTGCCAGCACTGTTTTTCTAGTGAAGTGAAATTGAAAGATTTCTCTGAACAGGTGGAAAAGGAGAAGCCTACCTGAAAAAATAAAAACAGTGCCTGCAGGGCCAAGGACAAGAGGGGGCTGCTTGTGGTGTTGTTGAGCAATGACATGTCCGTTAAAAAAAGGAAAAGCAAGGAAGACATTTCAGAGAAACGTTTGTCAATAAAAACCATGTGACTGTCTTACGGTAAGGCAGAGTAAATGGAAATATAACTGAACTGAAAACCCAGAAACAGACAAGTCTGATAAAATGCAGTGCAGAAGGGTCAAATGCTTAAATCAGAGCCCTGCGCATTAAAATCAAACGCAAACTATCTTAAGTCACACAACGATCTTGTTTTGTGTTCTCACTCGTCCTACACTACTCAATCTGTTTCTATGAGAGACATACACATGGGGTCATCTTGCTCTGGTGGGAGGACAGGACAAGGTAGAAGTGAGTGTATGTTTGTAAATGTGTGTGACTGTCCTGCTGTGGTCTGGAGGCCGTTCTCTTGACCTGTAGATGGAATGTGTACTTTGTGCAAACTTAGTGGGGGGCCAGTGCTAATATGACCCTTAGAGAGACTGAACGGAGGCAGACGGCTCATGGGAAGGTCCCTCCCCTCTCTCTTGTCAAATACCTTGGTGAACACATTTCTGAGGACCTGGCTTGGACTAACCACATTCAAGCTCAAGGTAAAAAAGCCAGACAACGACTGTACCATCTGAGACTCCTGAGAAAATTCAAGGTTTCCCCTAGAATCCTGAAAACTTTCTATAGCCCTGATTGACTCAGTGCATCTCATCGTGGTATGAACAGTTCACCCAGGATTTTAAAGCCCTGCAAAGAGTAGTGCGCTCCACTGAGCACATCACCAGAACATCTCTCCCCTCTCTGCAAGACATCCACACCAGGAGATGTATATCTAGTGCTGTTAAGATCCTTAAAGACCCCACCCACCCTGGAAATCCACTGTTTCATCTGCTACAGTCAGGCAGATGCTTCCACAGTCTGATGGCAAAAACGGAGAGGTTCAGAAGGAGTTTCTTCCCCCACGCTATCAGACTACTAAACAATGGACATTAAACACACTAAACTTTAGAGACTGGTAGTGTAGGGTAACCCAATAACTCTTTGCACACTGCACTTTTTCATGACAACCTAACTATGCACATCATCATTTCTTGTAGCATCGCTACACAGTATCTGTGTAGCAGTTTAATATATTATGTATATTTCATTATTTGTACTTAATTATCTTTTTATTTTATTTTTATTCTGTATATTTTATTATTTGTATTTAATTCTTCTTATTTTTTTCTCCTTATTTTTTTCTTAGATTTCATTATTTGTATTTAATTTTCTCTAATTGTTTTTCGCACAGTCTAAAAAGAGTACGCCAGACCTACAATTCACTGCTTGTTGTATGTCATATAACTTGTATGTGACAAATAAAATCTTGAATCTTGAATAAATCTTGAATCCTGTTAATTTTCCATGTTCCAACTTCCCAAGGAGGAAGTGAGGAAGAACTAAAACCTGGGGGGGGATCCCACCATAAACAAGCAATGAGCCTTTTCAATCAGTCGTGATAGTTTAGAAAGCACTAACTGGCACAGTTGGTCTCAAGTATTATTTTCACAACTCTACAATCTCACGGACACGACCTCTAACTCTCCATAAGGAGTGTCCATGCAGATTATACATCAATGACTAAAGTTGTTGTTTTTTTTTCAATAACAAAAGCTGCAAGACACTAGACATGTGCCGGTATTCTGTAATGCGATACATAAAGCTAATGAACATGCATGATATTGTTATCGTGAGCGCTTCAATAAATAAATGCTTAATTTGCTACCATGATTTAACAAAATTAAAATGAGGGAACAAATTAGCGTGGCATGACCATGATTTAACTACAAAAAGAAAAAAATTCTCAAACATAGCAATGAATTAAAATATTTTGGGAGCAAATTCTTAATTTTATGTCATGTGTGGGGTTTTACAGTAATCCAAATTTTTGCCTTTAGAAATTATTTTTTGTGGTAGTTAACTGTGTAACAAATGCTTTTAATTGCGCTAACTTGTCCCCAGAATATTATTTTAGCTGCATTTCGAATGAAGCAGAATTAGAGATGTGTTAGAATTAGATATGTGCCACTCACCTGCTCTGAGGCTATACATCATGTGGGCTCATAAATATTAATAAGGCTGATAAGATAAGGGTTTCAATGGTAGATAAGACTCATTTAAACACTGAGGCAGTTCTGAAGAAATGTTTTGTGTATAGTATACTCATCCAACACAGAGGGACACACATATAGACACGGTGAGACAATACATTGCAAGAACACAAATAGCACAAGCATCTGAACCATGTCAACGTAAGTTTTTCATAAGCTTTGCTGCTTTTTTAATGAAGAGCGTTTGAAACCCAGTAATTGCCAGAGGTCTGTGTCCGAATGTCTGCTTTTGATGTGCATGAGGAGACAAGGTTTATCCTACAGGAAACACAGTGTCTAAACTGCCTGTGATGCACATAGACTAAACATACATTACTGCACATGCAACAGCACATTACACCCACATACACAGACACATGTATTCTCAGCATCGGAAACTCCTTCAAAAGACTCATCATTTAAAGTGGTTGAAGTCCAGTTAAGCTAACCATTTGCATTATTATATAAAGAGACACCATTCAAATATTATCGTATACCAAAATTGCTCAAAACTTGCAAAAATGCAGAATTTCCCTTTAAAATGTATGTGCAAAAGTCAAAGAGTGCTTCTATCTGTTTTTTTTTCTTTCATTATTCAGAACATCCAGACACAAAAGACAAAATTTCCATTAGAGAATGCTTCCTTTATGTGGTTCATGTGTGAATGGTTCACTCTTTACATGAACCTACTAACACTGTAGGTTCCAATACAAACATTTATGTCTGAATTTATGTCTAAAATCTTTACTTTCAAATGTCCCAACCCTCAAGCTTTAAACATGTCAAATTCCTAAAGATTTAATTTTGGAGGAATTTCTTCTGCCTTCTTTAGTCCACAAAAAAAAAATGACCTGGAAATTATGCAAATGTCAATATAAATAAAGTCAACTTAGTAAAATTTGTTCCCAAATGCATGTAAAACGCAGTGTTTACAGAGAAACGGCATTAACTGTGAACCAGAATGCTGTGACAATGCAATATTATAAACTGCACGTGTATAAATAAATACTCTGAAACATGCACCTAAACAGATTATATAATTCTTCAATTAAATAATAATCTTTTATTTGATAATCACAATTTGGTAAGATATACAGCTGTTTCAGTTTAACTTAGATGTTTATTTTTAATGTTACATTCGATTTAATTAATCCATGATTGCAAAAAATACCAATGTAATGTTCTTTAAATGTGCAAATAAGAAATAATTAAAGCAAAAAAAGAGAGAGAGTTTATCTTCTACTTAAACTGGAATATTAACACTCATTAAACTGTGGGGGTGAGAGGACTGGCAAAGCTGCCCCCCTCTACTTTCCAACACATTAATAATCTCTGGCCACCGACAGCCACTGCCGCTGCAATTAAACTCTACTTATTTATGGCCAGGCAAATATTTCCTTTTCCTCTGTCTGCCAAGAGACATGACTTCAAATGAACCTCAAAAAGAGAGAGAGAGAGAGAGAGAGAGAGGACAAAAAGCACCATGAAAGGCAGACTGCAAGCAGAATTTCAGGCATGTGGAGATTGTTCCTGTGAGGCCACAGAGGGTTTGGTCACATGCCGCTGACCTGTGATCATCACTGAACATTTCGGCTCATGTCCTGCTGAAGGCAAGGGTGATGGAAATGTTTCCAGATTACATACACATATACTGTATACCAGCATACACTGATAAGTGCCTTAAGCGAGACTTTTATTTTAACAGCACTGAGACCACCTGACCACCTGATGCACAGACACTCACAGTCTTAGTATTACTAATTAGACAGAACTGTCAAACAAAGACCATAAACTAAGGCAAACATATCATATTTTCTCATATGCTGTTGGCATTCAGCAAATATGCATGTGAATCAATATTTAATCCCACAAACCTTGCAAGCTTTCAACTGTTAGATTCTAAGTGTGTGATTGTTAAAAAGAAAAGTTAATTATCGTTCTGCTGTAAGTAACAAACTATTCAATTCAATTCAAGTTTATTTGTATAACGTTTTTGCGATACGAATCATTGCAAATCAATATGCAATTTGAGTTTCATTGTGTGCTATATGTAAAATTAGTTGTAGTATGTACTTACAATTACTGTAATTACAAGATTACTGAGTGAACTGTTCACTTACTTTTTAGTCAAGTCAATTTCTTTATTTGTAAAAAGAAATTATAGGATTACAGAATCGATAATTTACTGACTAAAGTATAAATTTGGTACATTTTCAAATAATTTTATGTTAATTTATTTTCAAATTCTTCATAATTTAGTAAATATTATTTAAAATAAATATGCAGTTTATTGCAGCATAAATCTTCAAATGAAATCAATGCGAGATCATATATACTGTCTTTGCATTAGCCACTCTCCACCTCTCATTATCAACACTGGCCATTAAAAAAAATTCTATATTAGTCGACCACTATTCTTTTTTATTGTGCCTCAGATGAAAATCATATATCAAATTATTCATATAGTCATGTAACACTAAACTGCCACAAACACACAAAGCAAATATTTTATTTTTTCACCTAAAATTAGATTACCGTATTTTTTGGACTATAAGTCGCACCTGAGTAAAAGTCACATCAGTCCAAAAATACGTCATGATGAGAAAAAAACATATATAAGTCGCACTGGACTATAAGTCGCATTTATTTAGAACCAAGAACCAATAAAAAACATTACCATCTACAGCCGCGAGAGGGCGCTCTATGTTTTCAGTGGTAGACTACAGGAGCACTGAGCAGCATAGAGCGCCCTCTCGCGGCTGGAGACGGTAATGTTTTCTATTGGTTCATTTCTCTTGGTTCATGTCAAATTAATTTTGATAAATAAGTCGCACCTGACTATAAGTCGCAAGACCAGCCAAACTATGAAAAAAAGTGCAACTTATAGTCCGGAAAATACGATACTTATAATTGCACATAAATGTACTAAAAGTGTTTTAGTGGAAACTGATCAAACTTCAGCTTCAGCATTTTTAGAGAAGACAAAAACGAATTCCTCATGAGCACACATTTTTCCATTGTTGGAATGCATAATAATAACGTCTCTACAGCCCCATACCACTCTGGAGATTTTCTAACCTATGGAAGATGATGCAGAAAATTTCAATAAAGTTTCACAGTATAGGTACAACTGAGATAAAAGTTTGAAATTTTACATCATACTTACAGGCAAATTAAATACACAATAAAATGCATATCTGCACTGGATCCAACGAATGACAGTCATTGTTAGTATGAGAAAGAAAGCCTGAGTACCAGGAATTTGATCTGAGATGACCCAGTTAAAGATACTCCTCAGATAATCTTACCACACGCTTCTGCAATGAACAAAAAGTCAAATGTTCAAGCCCTGATTTTGGCTCTGAGAGCTGGTAAAGAGCACTTCCTGTCTCCTGCTAGTCAATTAGTGACTGTAAGATTTGAACTGGCCCTTTTCCCGAAGGAGAAAGATGCTGAAGGTACACAACAACACAGGATTCAGACACTCTTATCAGAACTATTACTGTTAAACAAATCTGACTGCTGTCAGGAGACCATGAGTGCACCAGACATCCGACAGATTCAGCCATGAGGGAGATCTGTGAATGAATTAGCTCTGGTTCAAGTGTCTCAGTGGTACTGTGTGTGTTCATATCAGCTCTTTAAAAACTCTCTTCAAAACAGCCTGAACAGATTGTCTCCAGGCTGGCTTCCAAAGCAGCATCCAAACTGAAATCCTACAGTATACAAAGGTACTTTATCACACCACTGCAAATATGCGGTAAGCTAGGTAATGACCTGTTTTAGTCTACATTTTATTGTATTTTCTGGGTAGTAAGCTTTATTTAAAGGGTTAGTTCACCCAAAAATGAAAATTATGTCATTAATAACTCACCCTTATGCTGTTCCAAACATGAAAGACCTCCTTTTATCTTCGGAACACAGTTTAAGATATTTTAGATTTAGTCCGAGAGCTCTCAGTCCCTCCATTGAAGCTGTGTGTACGGTATACTGTCCATGTCTAGAAAGGTAAGAAAAACATCATCAAAGTAGTCCATGTGACATCAGAGGGTCAGTTAGAATTTTTTGAAGCATCGAAAATACATTTTGGTCCAAAAACAGAAAAAACAGCATTGTCTTCTCTTCCGTGTCTGTGTGAGAGATAGTTAAAATCAAAGCAGTCTGGATATCCAGTTCGCGAACGATTCATTCAGTTCACCAAATCGAACTGAATCGTTTTAAACGGTTCGCATCTCTAATGCGCATTAATCCACAAATGAATTAAGCTGTTAACTTTTTTAATGTGGCTGACACTCCCTCTAAGTTCAAACAAACCAATATTCCGGAGTAATTCATGTACTCAAACTGTATATTGACTGAACTGCTGTGAAGAGAGAACTGAAGATGAGCCAGATAACGAACAAAACATTGACTCGTTCACGAGTCAAGAACCGTTTCTGTCAGACACGTCCGATTCGTGAACCGAGGAGCTGATGATACTGCGCATGTGTGATTCAGCGTGAAGCAGACCGACACACAGAGCGTCTGAACTGAACTGATTCTTTTGGTGATTGATTCTGAACTGATTCTGTGCTAGTGTTATGGGTGCGGGTAAACCGAAGGCTTGAATCAAGGGCAATCATCGCAAATGACGCCATTACGTCGAGCGCTAAAGAACCGGTGAACCGTTTTCTTCAACCGGTTTATTGAATCAAACTGTCCGAAAGAACTACTGGTGATCCGAACACCGATGCAACCGGTTCTTCACTCGTGAACGAGTCAGTCTATTGTTCGTTATCTGGCTCGGCTCGGTGTTCATCACAGCAGGTCAGTCAGTGTACTGTTTGAGTGCATGCCTTACTCCGGGATATTGGTTTGTTTGAACTCAGAGGGAGTGTCAGCCACATTAAAAAAAGTGAACAGCTTAAGTCATTTGTGGATTAATGCGTATTAGAGATGCGAATCGTTTAAACGATTCAGTTCGATTTGGTGAACTGAATGATTCGTTCGCGAACCGGATATCCTGCTTTGATTTGAACTCTCTCTCACAACAGACACGGAAGAGAAGACAATGCTGAATAAAGTCGTAGTTTTTGCTATTTTTGGACCAAAATGTATTTTCGATGCTTCAAAAAATTCTAACTGACCCTCTGATGTCACATGGACTACTTTGATGATGTTTCTCTTACCTTTCTGGACATGGACAGTATACCGTACACACAGCTTCAATGGCGGGGCTGAGCTCTCTGACTAAATCTAAAATATCTTAAACTGTGTTCCGAAGATAAAAGGAGGTCTTACATGTTTGGAACAGCATAAGGGTGAGTTATTAACGACATAATTTTCATTTTTGGGCGAACTAACCCTTTAATTACTTTGAAATATATCTCTCCTTTCAAATCTCTTTGGACATCATATTATAGAACAAATAACTATCACAAACATATTATGCAAAATATTTTCAACAAGTACTACTTACTATGACTGTAGCATGTTGCTAAGCTAATCACTACTGATACTGTGACACGTTTTTTTATACAGAGCACAGAAACGTGTTTTTGTTTACAACTTTTTAACATATTCACTTGTTTCATTTAATTTTCATTCTCTCGATTTAGACACAATTCAACAAAAGGGGACCTTTACACAACACTATCTTCAACTAAAAAAATGAAAACCTTTTTATGCATTGTTGCAGTTTATTTACGCGACAATTCAATTTTGAGTTCATGTTCATGATTTTGAAAAATAATACCATTACCGCCAAATGGCATTTATCGTTACATAAATTGGTAAAAAAAATGGTAATGTCTTGCACATATTATTACTGTTTAGTCTATAGGTGCACATATGTAAGGGGAACCTAATTAGTGCAACATGGCCACAATTCCACTAAAACAAGGGAACAAATTAGTAAACCATAGCCACAAATGAACTAAAATGAGGAAACAGTAAAAAGTTAAAAAGTGGCCACAATTTAATAAATCGTGAGAATAAATTCATAGTATATGCTTTTTTCTTTTGCATTCCATGTGCAGGTCTCTTGACATTTATAAACTGAAACTATTTTTGGTGTTGAATGAAATATAATATATATATATACATTCCTCTAGCATCTTGTGAACACAATGCATTCTGGAACTGCCTTCTCCAAGACTAAATGTAACACTGACTTGCAATTTATTTTTCAAATCAACACAATTATAATCTATTTGGACCAGCCTAACATAAGGAATGCATATGATGCCTTAAAATCCTGCCTAGGCAGCTCGCCGGGTTTAGAACAGAGCTATTATGTGCAGATATGCGGATATGACTGATCCAGGCAGCAGACACACAGGTAAGTTATGTCTTCTACTTGCTGTAAAACTCTGTTCCTTTGTTTTCACTGGCTCTCCTAACAGGGCTTCTCCCTATTTTCTCTAAATGAAGTTATGAGCAGAAACCTGCTCTACAAGTCACAAGATGCAGCTGGCAAGATTATTCCACAGTGGCATAAACCAGCAGACAATTAGACACATTTGTTTCTCTGTCATGGAAGAAACTGTACATAGCTTCTATTGTTTTAATTTGTAATCTTTTAATACTGATTATTTATATAATATTTTCAGTTCAAGCCAAAATAAACTTTAATGCATATTTTTACTCTATTTTACTCATATTTTTAAATTGTTTGTCTTGTACAGGTACTTCCTCTAAAACTATGTTCCTTTTCCCACCATGTTGCCATCGAATTGTCTAAAAATCCAAAACACTTCATATTTGTTTTCAGTAAACACTTTTTTTCCTATATAGCATCACACACATTTTCATCAATCAGATGTGTGTGATGATGATCTATGCAAACAAGTGAGACAATCCTTATGAAATGGAATTTTTTCATTACAGCTAATGCATGTAAAAATGCAGTGGCGTTTTTGTCTTTGTTGATATATATGTATTTTTTATGTATCAATATATAGCCACACTTGGTACATGAATATATTGTAGTATTGAAAAATATAAGCACTAGGCCTATAGTTTTTTTAATTGAATATATCTCATTGTATTTTCCAGTATATTCCCATATAATATATTCTGTTTCATAAGGCTTTAGAGAGTGGGGCATATTTGTTTGGCAGACCACAATTCACACTGAGTTAAAATGATGATTTTGTACATTTATTAAAATTTTCTTTCTGGTCCTACTGGCTCATCCTCACAGTGCAGCTGATTTCAGGTTTTGTTATTCTTGTGGTACATTTTGTAGGCAAAACATGACCCTCACACACAGGAACAAGGAACTTCATATTCTGTTAACAAGCAACTACAAAGTTATCTGTGGTCAGCACCCGCACTAACAGACAGAGAGAAAAACAAATCCTAAATGAAGCACTTCCTCATTTTCCTGTGGGGCATACTGCTACACGCATGATCAAAAAGACCAGTACTACAAAGCCAAGTAACATCACTTCCTGCCAGGCCACGTCTGTCTGTGCTTCGAGCCGGTCTGCGCGGATGTGGAGTGAGTGTGTCTGCGCAGAGGACGTGGGAGAGTGTGAGTCTAGTACGTGCTTGTGAAGGGGGAGCTAAACGCATGGCAGACGGAACTCAACCACGTTCATATAATTCAATGTCCATATATGTGCAGATGTTTGCGAAACAGGAAGGTAGAGATGTCTTGAATGGGTATGACCTATAATAAAGAAATGTGGTAATGTAGACCAAAGGTGTCAATTCTCACTTTGACAGTGTTTTATTTAGTTTAATTTTATTTTATTTATATATTTAGTACTATCAATTTTTTTTTCATATTTTCTTATTTTACTTTCATTTGATTCTTTTTTAGTAATTTTCTGTGCTGTTGTTATTTTTATTATTTTTTAATTTGTGACCATGGACCACAAGACCAGTCATAAGGTTTTTTTTTTTATTATTGGGATCTGAAAGCAGAATAAATAATTTTTCCGTTGATGTATGGTTTGTTAGGATTGGACAATATTTGGCTGAGATACAACTATCTGAAAATCTGGAATCTGCAAAAAAATCTAAATATTGAGAAAAATCACCTTTAAAGTTGTTCAAATTAAGTCATTTGTATTGTATATTACTGATAAAAAATTAAGCTATTATTTAAGGCAGGAAATTTGCTAAATATCTTCACGGAACATGATCTTTCCTTAATTTCCTAATGATTTTTGACATTAAAGAAATATTGATTATTTTGGCCCATACAATGTATTGTTGGCTATTGCTAAAACCTATGCAATTTAAACTGGTTTTGTGATTCAGGATCGCCTGTATACTTTCATATTTATTTATTTTTTACATTTTATATTTAGTTTTGGTAATTTTGTAAACTTAAAAATAAAGTAACTATTAGAAAAAAATAGAATAAATATATATGCATTATAATTTTTTATTTAATTCGATTAACAGTTCACATCTCACTAGTGGGCATTCCATACGTTCCTAGAAGACAACAACAAATAAACTTGTGCAAACGCATATTGAGGCATGTCTCTCCTGCAGACACACAAATGCATTCCTAACCATACATTCTGCTTAAAAACTTCCACAGGATACCAGCGATGCTTCCAGGTCTTTTGCACATACAACATTTCCCAAAGACGGGTTAACATTCACATCCGCTGTGTCCATTAGATATAGCATACCATTAATGCAAGCCCACCAGCCAAGAGCACACATGATTATGAGCTCTGAGAGAGCAAGCCATCGATCCACACAAAAGAAAGACTGAAACCAAAACCGGCTGCTCTTGTTGTCTTGCAAGAAGAAGGAATTTTTCCCACACTTCCTCCAGCAGAGGTGAAAAAACAGCCTTTCTCAGCCAAGAAGAGCCTCCCTCCTCTAAAGCAGCTCAGTATGACACTCCATCACAGATTGTATTACACACTTCATGCATTCCAACCTGTTCTCTGCTTAAACATTTAACAAATACACTTTCATTCACGTGAACTACGGCTGTGTTCTGAGAAACGATGAGCACACCTGACCTGCCTATACTGTTGAGTGTGTTTTTTCAATGCTAGGCTAGTTTTGAGAGTGAAACTTTCACAAAGAATTTTGTTTCGTAAGGAGTGGACACAACAACAGGGCCTTTACTCTGAAAACACTTTAGTCCTCTGTGAGAAGTGGAGGAGCAGAGCTGAAGGAGCACCATTCCAGCATGCAAATAGTCTAATATAATACCACATATTGGTGGAATTAAATTAGATTATACACAGAATTATAATATATACATGCTAGACCTTGTGCATGGCAACTGAAGAACCCAGTATACTTTGTTGATGGCAACTTAATAAAACTCTTTTTACAGTTCTTTGACTCCCCCTAGTGGAGAAAGTGGCTTCCAAAATTATATTAACCACGAACTGTAGCTCTAGACATCCAAAAATAATCATGTATGATAAGACAACTGTCCCCATAACCTTATAATTAGGATGATGGAGGGCCCTTTAAAGTTTTTCATGAGAGGAATGAGAGGAACACTTTATTTTAAGGACCAATTCTTTGTATAAACTAGTTGCATAAGAGCATGCATGTTACTAGCATATTGGCTGTTTATTAATATTAATTAAGTACTAATAATGCCTTTTTCTGCATTACCATATTTTAGATCCCTTAATCCTATCTCAGACTGAAATTTAACAACTACGTTACTAACAATTAATAAGCAGCAAATTACTAGTCAATACGTGTTCCCTCTTCTAAAGTGTTACCGAATGTATTAACTATTTTTTTGCAAATCCCTACTTAAAATAAATAATTTTGTTTAAATAATTGATTTATATTTTACATTCTACTTAAGTCAAAAGAAGTGATTAAAACAATACTTGTAAATGTTTGGCTTTCAAGTAAGCTGACAGTGCATTTATACTGTCTGCTTTTAAAATAATATTTGATGCAAAGACCTGAAAGAAAATTGTACTTCAAATTTAAATTATTTGTATAGTGCTTTTTACAATATATATCATTCTAACACAACAACTAAATAAAATAAAAAAATAAAAAATCTCATTTAAAATTTTTGAAGTGTTTAGAATAAATTTTGTAAATGTTAACTTATTAAAGACTGTTATGATAGATATAAATTAGATAGAAAGACAGACAGACAGACAAGCAAATACAAAATACAAGCATTTTTCTATGTAACACTAATCTGAAAGTAATTTAGGAGCTTGATAATATTGCTCTATCACGCTGTAATTGCATGCATTGTTGTCTTTATCCCACTAGGGGTCAGTGTTCCCCAGATTTCATCACTCTCCAATCGCTATCCATATATCAGGAAGAAAAGTGTGTGTGTGTGTGTGTGTGTGTGTGTGTGTGTGCGTTTGCGTGTTCCTACTTTACCATATTTTGGGAACAAATTTGTACCCAAAAGTGAGCTAAACCTGACAAAATCTCCAAAAACCTCCCTTTGGGGACGTCCTAAATTGTAAAACTGTTATAAAAATAACGTTTTTTTTTTTTATTGTGAAAATGCAGACAGTTTTATGTTTAGGTGTAGGCGATAGAATATACAATTTGTACAGTACAGTATAAAAACCATTACGCCTATGGAATGTCCCCATTTAGATAGCTAAAGTAAACGTGTGTGTGCTCGCATGCATGTGTGTGTGTCTGAGTTTTTTTTTTTTTCATTAATTTAGCAAGGATGTATTAATTTGATCAAAAGGGACAGTGAAGACATTTATAATGTTACAAAACATTTCAGAAATGTTGCTCTTTTGAACTTTATATTCCTCAAAGAATCTTGAATAAATGAATTGCAGTTTCCAAAAAAAAAAAAAATTACAACTTTTTTTTGCAATAATAATAATAAGGAATGTTTCAAGAACACTACATCAGCATATTAGAATATAAAAATGTTACCGACCCCAAACCTTTGAACAGTAGTATATGTATATCCACAAATATTATTACAAACTGTGTGCTCATTGAAAGATTATAGACAGACGTTTGAGACAGAATAAACAAACATGGACAAAGAGAGGAGAATTCTTGGGCAACTTATTAACTGTGCAGGTAATAAAAACTCCATCCGTGCAGATTTTTGGCAACTTTTAACCCCCATTTTGGATTGTGAAAGTAAATGCTAACAACAAAAGTATTCCAGGAGGATATAAAACTCAGAAATAGAAGGAAACACTGATTATCTGGATCAGGTTGGACATTATCAGCAAGAGGATCTGACCATATTCTAGTGAAACCAGTTTAACCCCTAAGGCTCACCTTCATCAACCAACAGATGCAGTTCGACGTGAAGCATGACAAAACCTGAAAAACACAATTCTTGTAAAATCCCTATGGTCAATATTTCCTCCTTGCATGTTCATATTTGGCATGATTTCAATCGATGAAATGAAATCTCCAGCCTCTCTACACCTTATCTGGACATGAAGTCTGGGAATATATTTCATCCTCAAAAACATGACTTTGTAGCCAAAAAATAAAAATCTGTAAAATCATCCATATGTGTATGAGTGCATACGACTACCCAATCATATTAGAGTTTGCCAGATTGAGTGTTTTACAGTGTTTCTTTTAGCCATGCATCAGAGATGAACATTCGACTAACATTCTACCAAACTATAGTATGATTATTGTGGACAATAAAGCAACTGTATCAGTATGAAATGTTACATTTATTGCAGTCTCTTGTAAGCAGCTGGAGCGGTCAATTTAGGCAGTTGAGGCAGACAACTGCTGTCTGTTACAGTAGATAAGCTAATCTCTGACAAATACAGGCATTGTTTGTATGGTTCTGAAAAACTTTTTTGAACAAAATAATCTAATTTTATCTGATATAACATACAACTCTACAATTTTCATAGTCATGAAAATAAAGAAAACTCTTTGAATGAGAAGGTGTGTCCAAACTTTTGGTCTGTACTGTACGTCAAACCAAAACACTCGGTTCAGGCATTTTAAATAGCTTTCCTACCTACCTGTCAACGTATGTATCTGCTTACCTCTGCGCACCCTGTTCATGCAGACAGAATACGTCATTAGCGCATTCACACACACTGTGCAGACAGAGCTAAAATGGCAGACAAACATCAACAACCCGGTCATCCTTCCTGGTATTGTAGTATTTTTCAAGTTTTCTCACTGGTTAATGACTGACTTCGGAACATGGACTGAAATTGGGAACCGCTGATGTAGCCGTAGCTTTGGACGGCGTTGCAGGAAGGGTGGGACGTTCGCTTCCAGTGCTATCAGGCTAACGTTAGCATTTTCCAAGATCTCCTATTGCACCTTTAATAGATCTGGCCAAAAAAAAAAAAAGAACAACCTCACTGACCCAGTTAAATAAGAGATCTTTGCAGAAAATCTCTGTAATCCTTTCACAGCCAAAACACACACAGTGAGACACAACAAGCTTGTAATAGCCAAGTCTGAATTCTGGCAGTAGACTAATTGTAGCAAGTACTACAACAACGGCTTACATTCTGGGTTTTTAGATCACTAGGCAACAGAACAGAAAACTCGTCATGGACACAGGAGGAGGGGGGACTCCAGATGAAACACTTAATAAACATAAAGTAGAGGCAAAGTCCGAATCCTACGTCTTACTGCTAATTTAATGTTAGTATTAATCACAAACATGCTTTTTTTGTCAGCTTAAAATCTTTTTCTAATTCATTCGCAGCACAATTCTCCTTTAAGTGTCTATAATTTGTGTAATCTAGTTGTCACAACAACACAACACCGTGACAAACGATAAGGCCTTGTGGACAGTGAGTACTGAGGTCATTTAAAGAGTCACGCTTACACAAAACAATCATGGCACGTCAGTGACGCCCAATCATTCATTCAAGAGAATCGATTAGGCATAATGAAGTTACTATCGTATCTCTGTTCCTTCAAAGCACACCCAAAAACTCTCATTCTTCCACAGCTCAATCATCTACTTAATCATATTTGGTTCAAAGACAAAAAAAGATGCTTGTCGACACCAAACATCAAGGTGTGTGCTGTTTTTGTTTAGGTGCTGAACCTATTTTCTTCCTTTATTACCTAGTGTGGTGTACAGTTTCTAGGCAACCAGTTAATTTCCTAGCCAGTGAGTTTGTACAGGGTTCTCCTTTTTCTGCCTTCCCATGTAGGCTATAACAGGACCACAGCATTTATCTGCGGACACCTAATTAACCAGCTCATGCCGAGTGACCTGTGCATCTTTATATGAGTGATTTCTGCTGTCCATGCACCTCTCAGTCAACAAGCTTCCAACAAGTAGCTTGAAAGTCCACAAATGACATATTAGATGACAGAAACATTTGTTGCAATAAATACTTAAAGAGTTAAAGGGGTCATATAGAATTTTTCCTTTCTCTTTGGAGTGTTACAAGCTCTTGGTACATAAAGAAGATCTGTAAAGTTGCAAAGACTAAAGTCTCAAATCCAAAGAGATATTCTTCATACGAGTTGAGTCAAACACGCACTCCTAAAATGTCTCGTTCTAACACACCCCCACATGTCTACGTCACGATGTGGGAAGATTTGCATAGCACCGCCCAAATGTTCACACAAAGAAAGAAGGTGTAACTTTTATTCTTATTGTTGCCGCTGCCATGTTGTGGAGATGCAGTGGTTCGTTGTGAAAGCAAAACTACTTTGTGTAAAAAGAAATCAGTGGTTAAGTTGTATTTACAACACAGTTCCAGAACAGTTCAGATGTGTGCTGCACATTTTACAGAGGACTGTTTCCTGATGCAACGCAATGTGTAAAAAGACGGTTTAAGTCAGCACTTTCTTAATTCCATTTCTCGTGACCCCCTAGTCTGCCCATTTTGTATGTTTTTCTTATCGCGTCAGACATTTGTTCTATTCAAACGTAAGTGCCCTGCAAAGTGGATTCAAAGAATATTCCACCATGATTCCAGTTCGCATCGAATGTATATGTTCCATTCAAAGTGCATTAAAGTGCAAGATGTGAATTTAAATTGTATTTATTTATAGAGGTATACACTTGTCCGTGTGTAGACGTTGCACAGAGCAAATCTGTGAATGAATGTTCCGAAGTGAGGTAAACTTCAACAGATTTCCCGGTAACACTTTAGAATAAGGTTCCATTAGTTAATGTTAGTTAACTACTTTCGTTAACATGAACTAAGCAAGAACAATCCTTCTACAGCATTTATAAGTCTTAGTTCATGTTAATTTCAACATTTACTAATGCATTATTTAAATCAAAAGTTGTGCTTGTTAACATTAGTTAATGCACTGTGAATTACCATGAACTAACAATTAATAACTGTATTTTCATTAACTAACATTAACGAAGATGAATAAATACAGTAATAAATGTATTATTCATTGTTTGTTCATGTTAATTAATACATTAACTAACATTAACTAATGGAACCTTATCTAAAGTGTTACCGATTTCCCCTGCTCAGGGAATAGGGAGCAATGAACACTGTGTAGGCACCATGTCAATCGGAACACAGTTCAAGCAACGAGCTCAATTCTAATGAGCAGACTAACAAAAGAGTGTGTTAACAAAGAGAGACATGCAAAATACCACAAAAAAAACAAACAAACAAATAAACTCATTTCATTACACCAAATACACCAAATTATGTTCTTTTCAGCAACATCATATGATCCCCTTTAATTCAACTAGGGTACACTGTGTAATTAGCATTTGTACACATGACTGATAAATGACATAAAGGGATAATTGACCAAAAAATTCTGTCTTTAATTACTCATGTTGTTCCAAACTTGTAACCTGTTCATCTTCGGAACACAAATTAAGATATTTCTGATGAAATTCAAGAGCTTTCTTACCCTTCACAGATAGCAATGTAACTGAAATGTTCCAAGCCTAGTAAAGCAGCGGCTATTTATTGTAAATAGCAATATATGCTGTGTACACTATAAGTGCAAATAGCAATTCGATGCTATTTAAACTAAGTGCAAATAGCAATGGATTCTATTTACACTTAGGGTGTACTCACATAGACATTTTGAACGGTGCCCGAGCACGTTTGACCACCAAATCCCAGTTTACTTGACTAGTATATATACCAGAAAATCTTGCTATTTTAACATAGCGTAAATAGAATCTATAGCTATTTGCAATTAGTGTGAATAGCATATCACTGAAAAATACTATTTTCACTTGGCATACTCACACTAGACATGGTTGACTTGATCCGAGCACGATAACTGCCCCACTGGCCTGCACTCACACTTACACTGAACATTTTGGGCCGAAGCATGCTTACGTCATGTACGAGATAATGGAGAAACCCAATTTTGCTAATATTCTGCCAAATAACTAATAATAATTAATTTATAATGTATGCTGTACATTGATTTTCACTTGTATGTATTAGAGAATTTTTACACAGGCAGCTGATGTTAATTAAATAATTTGCAGCTTTACTCACATACTACATTTCCTGTTCATCAATAAGGTGAAAACCAGAGCCATTATAATCCTTAGTATACTTGACTGAATTTAATTAATTGAAAAGTGTTGTAGTAGTAATAGAATATGTTTGTAGACATAATGATGACAGCGCACACAAAACAGTGTCTGTTTCGTGCTCTGGCATGGTTATCGCTCACATTGCATGCGTACTGTGCCCAAGCCCAACTGAACCATTGCCTGACCCACCTCTTCCAACCGGGTCAGTGACAGCTAAACGAATAAGTGACAAAATAATGCAAACATTTTCCTATTTGCATGTTGTGATCTGTATAGTCACAGCGTTTACAAATAACAAGTCTATATGAGACAGAGACCATTTTTAATCATATAAATACTGGGAACTATATTCTCACTAGGCGTAGGAGCACAGCTAACGTTACTTGGGCGGAGTGGCTACTTGGGCGGAGTGATTAGCGCAGCACACGAGACGCGCTGTTGATGGTTCCGTAAACAAACAAACGTGACTAACTAGCTAGACGTGACTCGTGATCATGGCTGACTTTGAGGAATTGTCAGATTCAGAGGAATTTTACTGTGTATCAAACCAAGAACCATATAGTCCAGAATAGATCCAGAACCATATAGTTTTTAGCCAGAATACACAGACGAGGAGTTACAAACTTTGGAAGCTGTAAGACAAGATGTCGAAGGGAGATTCAGAACGAACACAGACAGGTGCTGTAAATGTGGAACATGCCAACCTATGCCGACAGAAACCGAGTGCTTTTGTTGTAATGAATGGGACCGGGTATTGCCATCAATGTCAAGGCTTGATGACAATCAAAATATTTGCGTCACTACCACGGAAGATTTCTCTGCCCTACACCCGGGAGTTGTCTTTTTTTCCCATTGTGACAAGATCAACTGGAATAAACGCCCCATGCCGAGTGGACCTAATGGTCAGCTGTCCACCAAGTAAGTGATTTTGTTATAATGATCATGAGCAGTGTGTTCATGACAACACAATAATAAAAATAAAGGGAAATTAAATAAAAATTAGCACGCGTTTCATGGTCCATGTGGCAACTTGCATTTTTTCAAAATAGTCGTCTACAGTAAAATGTTCAGAGCAAACGAAATACTTCGTGATGGTGTTTACAGGTGTGTTTGGATCTATTTCCAGAGCAAGTAGCCATCGATTCATCAGTTCAGCGTTTTGGGTTGGATCACGAGTCACGTCTAGCTAGTCACTTGTTTTGTTTACGGAATCATCAACAGCGCGTCTCGTGTGCTGCGCTAATCACTCCGCCCAAGTAGCCACTCCGCCCAAGTAACGTAAGCTGTGCTCCTATGCCTAGTGAGAATATAGTTCCCCGTATTTATACGATTAAAAATGGTCTCTGTTTCATATAGCCTTGTTATTTGTACATGCTGTAACTATACAGATCACAACATGTAAATAGGAAAATGTTTGCATTATTTTGTCACTTATTGGGATTACTATGCTAACAGTATCCATTTACATCCAGTCTTTGTGCTAAGCTAGGCTAGCGGTGGGTGGGTAAAATAACACTTACAAAATGCACAGAAATGAAAAACGTATGTATGGACTTATCTAACTCTGGGGGATACTGTGAATAAGCTAAAGTCCCAAAAAGTCGGTGTGTTCCTTTAAAGCTGCAGTCGGTAACTTTTGACGCTCTAACGGTTAATAAACAGAACTGCTTGCGTGTTGCGGAAGGACATTGTAGCCGGAGCTACTTCTCTCTGTTTATGTCTAAGAAGAATCACAAAGGTACTGGGTTACTCCGCCGCGGTACCCCCGAAGCAATCTAAAATAGTCTGAATATATACACTTATTATAGGTGTACCCTAGTGATTCAGGACAGGCTAAAAACACGGTTTGGAAAATGAATTCATGGTGTACTCGCTTATTATATAAATTTTATATACTTTGAACGCAAAAAAAAAGTTACGGACCGTAGCTCTGATTGGTTGTTTCTCTTACCGCTCCCGGAGCAGTTCTGTTTATTAACCATTAGAGCGTCAAAGGTTACCGACTGCAGCTTTAAATAGGGAAAATGCCATTAAAAAAATACATATATATTATACATATATACATACTGTTCACAAAACCAAACATAATCTTGAAAAATAGGATTAGACTCTGTACCTCTGACTGCTTGAACAACTAAACTTAATTTTTTTTAAATGACTGTCCAAAGCAAAGATCTCTACATTTGCTCTAAGGAAAGAAACAGTAGAATACAGTTTGATGAATGTATTTAGAAAGAGAAATAACTGATTTCAATTGTTCATGGGCTTCTACCCCACGTGTGGACTCTGCATTGTCACCAGCAAGTGATCCAATGAAATGAATGACGTCAAGACAGACACAGACAGTTTTGCTAATATGAAACGTAAAACATAACAAAGCAGCTTTTTTTATTTTAAAGTCAGCATTGTCATTCTGAATTTATAAGAAACAGTTAAATAATGTTGTATTGTTTTCTGCTGTCAGTGTTTAGCAGCTGTGACAGATTCAATGTTGCTGTTATTTCATGTTGATACAGTTCTTCTTATCATTCTGAATTTATAAGAAACAGTTAAATAATTTTGCCATGTTGGGTAAATAAATGGAGAGAGAAACAGAACCTCCAAAGATAGAATTCCGTTTCAGTCTTTTTGTGTATTGAACATTCAAAAGAGATAAATGAAGTTAGCTTAAGGCCAACAATTAAGGTGTATTTCTTTGTCTGCTTCAGCATTGAGCTGAGGACAGCGATATAAGTTGCTATCCTCAGTGCCGCAGAAAATCCTCAGTGCCGCAGAAAAAACAGTTTTCTGGAGGCCCACCTACAATAAAAATCCTGGCGCTGCTAGTGACTTATAGTAGTTAATTTAATCAACCTAACTAAATTAACTTTACTTTTAAGAAAAACACACAAATAAAAATGTTTAACAATAATGACTTTATTCAACAATTCTTCTCCTCCGCGTAACCGTCCCCTGCACACATCAAGGTACTCTCGTTGATGGCATCAGACCTACAAAGTTGGTTACGCAGTGTAGAATAATTGTTGAATAAAGTAGTTATTTTTGTTTTCTTTGTACACCAAAAATATTCTCGTAGCTTCGTAAAATTACGGTTGAACTACTGATGTCAGACAGACTACAGCAAAGCCTTCTGGGAGACAAATTAAATGAAGTCAATGAGAGAGGTGCTCTCTGATGGTTAGACTAATGAGCTCTACCTTGAATTCCCTGAGCTGATGTGCACTGGCGTAGTGGGAACCAGATCACGTGAGGTTTGCCGGGATTTCATTCAGCAGCACAGTTCCACTGAGATGAATAAACTTCTAATTAAGCTTTTAATCAATTAATACAGGCACATTACCAAATTAATTTAAAGCAAACACAGACTAAAAGCCAAATTATTTCATGGGATTTATTTTCATGGAGATATTTAAAGTTGAAACGCTTAATATAATGAATGACATTGTTTGGGTAAACAGGTCTGCCTCAAACACGTCATAACTAATGTTTTCAAAGTGCCTTAAAGCCAGAGTGTTTACATTTATTAGTAAAACAACTATTGAATGGATAACTTATAGTTGCCTCTGTACATTAAACTGCTAATTTAATACAAAAATGAAACACTTGACCTTTAAAGGTCAATAACTTCAAAACAAAGAAACAGATCAATCTGGAAAAAGTAATAACTCTGGAGCTGCTGTGATCAACAGAGCAAGGCTGCTTAATGATGAGAATAACAGCTTCTTAGAGATCAAACCATGTCTCCACAGGTCAGAGGCAGATTGTGTCACATCCTAGTACAGGGTGTGTTTATAAAAGAGAAAGATACTATGTTTCGAATCATGTCTGTCATAACACATTTACTGCCTTGTGTAGCTTAATCATACACTGATAAAAGAAAGATGACCATAAATATGTGGTGAAACTGAGATTCAGTGCCAACAGGCTAAACTAGAAACTATTTTTTTTACTGACAGCCCTACTTTGGGGCAAAAATGTGGCCTTTACTAATGTTTGTGCTAAAATATTACAAACCTGTTTCCAAAAAAGTTGGGACACACAAGGAATGTAATAATTTACAAATCTCATAAACTTGAAGTTAGAGTTTGAAGTTATCATCATCTACCGTGCATAATATCATCCAAAGATTCAGAGAATCTGGAACAATCTCTGTGCTTAAGGGTCAAGGCCAAAAAACCATACTGGATGCCTGTGATCTTTGGGCCCTTAGACGGCACTGCATCACATACAGGAATGCTACTGTAATGGAAATCACAACATGGGTTAAGGAATACTTCCAGAAAACATTGTCGGTGAACACAATCCACCGTGCCATTCGCCGTTGCTGGCTAAAACTCTATAGGTCAAAAAAGAAGCCATATCTAAACATGATCCAGAAGCACAGGTGTTTTCTCTGGGCCAAGACTCATTTAAAATAGACTGTGGCAAAGTGGAAAACTGTTCTGTGGTCAGACGAATCAAAATTTTAAGTTCTTTTTGGAAAACTGGGATGCCATGTCATCCAGACTAAAGAGGACAAGGACAACCCAAGTTGTTATCAGTGCTCAGTTCAGAAGCCTGCATCTCTGATGGTATGGGTTACATGAGTATGTGTGGCATGGGCAGCTTACACATCTGGAAAGCCACCATCAATACTGAAAGTTATACCTAAGTTCTAGAACAACATATGCTCCCATCCAGACATCGTCTCTTTCAGGGAAGACCTTGCATTTTCCAACATGATAATGCCAGACCACATACTGCATCAATTACATCATCATGGCTGTGTAGAAGAAGGATCTGGGTACTGAAATGGCCAGCCTGCAGTCCAGATCTTTCACACATAGAAAACATTTGGTGCATCATAAAGAGGAAGATGTGACAAAGAAGACCTAAGACAGTTGAGCAACTAGAAGTCTGTATTAGACAAGAATGGGACACCATTCCTATTCCTAAACTTGAGCAACTTGTCTCCTCAGTCCCCAGATGTTTGCAGACTGTTATAAAAAGAAGAGGGGATGCCACACGGTGGTAAACGTGGCCTTGTCCCAACTTTTTTGAGATGTGTTGATGCCATGAAATTTAAAATCAACTTATTTTCCCCATAAAATGATACATTTTCTCAGTTTAAACATTTGATATGTCATCTATGTTGTATTCTGAATAAAATATTGAAATTTGAAACTTCCCCATTATTGCATTCTGTTTTTATTCACAATTTGTACAGTTTCCCAACTTTTTTGGAATCGGGTTTGTAGAAAGGTTGCACCATGCAAGCAGTTCTGAGTGGAATTTCAGTGAAAAAGCAGACACAGGACACAGACAATGATATTAGGAATCACATAATAACTAGATACACTAGTACCATCCAAACGTTTTTGAACAGTAAGATTTATGTTTTTAAAGAAGTCTTGTCTGCTCAAGTCTGCATTTATTTGATCCAAAGTAGCAAAAACTTTTTTTCTATTTAAAATGATTTTTTGTTTTCTATTTTACTATATTTGAAAATGTCATTTATTCCTGTGATTTCAAAGCTGAATTTTTAGCATCATTATTCCAGTCACATGATCCTACAGAAATCATTATTAGATTTTGATTAATTACTCAAATCCCTTTCTCTACTTAACTGTTCAACCAAATTTGTTAATTTAACTGTTGAAAAAATGTGTTCTACTTAAATGAATATATTTCTGTCCAATGCAGTATGAAATTAAACTAAATGTGGATTCTGTTAACTGTGACAAGATGAGTGACAAGATGCTTCAAATGGTGAAGTTTATCAAATCAAGGACTGCATATATTAAAGAAGTTGTGCTATGTGTTTCAGAGTGACAAGCAGCAGTGTTTTCTGTCTTTTTTTCATACATAGGCCTACTTTTTATATCTATCTCTATACCTTTCTCTCTCTACAATTTTACATATAAATGCAAACAATATAAATAAATATCTTACTAAAAAAAATATTACTTGCATCTCATGTGACTAATAACCCACATTAGAAAAACGTATGTGTTTTGAAAAAATTGTTTAATATTAAGCAAATATTTTACATCAATGGGGTTCGACAGACAAAAAAAGTTTAAGAACCCCTCCTCTACTGACAGAGGGACAGAAAGGTATTTTTAGAAACTTACATTTAGTATCTATCAGTTCACAAGAAGAAGACTTTTAATTTATTGATTTAGGATGATATTGATTATATATTGGCCAAATGAAAACACTTAGAAGTTAATTAATCTTTAAAAACATAAATAATTTAATAAAAATTAAACTTTTAGCAAATCCCAAAATGAATATCCATTGCAGAGCGATCAGATTAAATTAAGAGGGAAAGCCAATGGCTAACCTTGCAACTTGCGTGTACCTGAACCTGGACAAAACTGGTAAATCCACATACATTGTTTAACATGACTCTGACCTGATAGCATGTAGTAATCAGGCAGAAAGTATCTAACTTATATTAACTTTAAGTATCTCTGTATGTATTGCACACTGCAGACTTCCTATAAGAAATTAATTGAAAATGTTATGACATGAAATTCTGAATCACAGATACAGAACAATACAATATTAATAGCATGCTGAAAAGTAGGGCCATTAAAGCCATGGTGATGTGATAAGTGCAAGTAGACTCACAGCCTGTAAGTACGTTTTCATATTTAAAGAATTTGCCACTGATGATTCAAACTGGAGTTTTGAGCTGTGTAGAGTAGCGTTTGTTGTTTCTCCAATCACAAATGAAGACATGGTTTTATGTTTATGTAGCGTGATACACAAATCAATGTGTAAAAACTAGGGCCGGGACTTCAACGCGTTAATTGAGATTAATTAATTACACAAAAAATTACGCGTTAACTAAGATTAATTAATTTTTTTTTTTTAATTCCCACATTTTTAATAACTTATTTTTGCACCGCGGAACGTTTCTCACTGGATGAGTTTCGGCGGACCGATTATACTGGAGCACCAACTAACATTCGCTTCGCATTTCACTGCAGCACATCGAGCCTCAAGTATCACCTCAACGCAAAACATATAGCAGCTAGCGTGGACTTTACACTTTATGTTGAACTATGTATTATTTTGTTGGTGCAACTGGCACTTTATGTTGAACTCTTTATTGTTTTGGCCAAGGTTATTGAGAGTTGGACCTAGTACTGTATGTTATGGCCTCTGAAGCAACAGAGAGATGTTTTCTAATAGTCAGTGTTTCCAATGTTCTGAATGTAATTGACAGTATTGTGTTTTACTTAAAAAAACACTTTACAGAAGGTTCCAGCACCTATAAGCTTCCTGAATTTCTGAAATGTACTATTTCTAAATTGTTTCTAAATATGCTATTGCTACACTTCATGGCAAAAATTGCACTGGTCTGCTAGACTTGGTTGAACAAAAATAAACAATATTTTGCTGCTTAAAGCTTATGTATTCAGTCATTATTCAATGGTATACTATAAATCCATGTGAAAAAAATTACTTCTCACTGTTCTCAGGTCAAATATTTATATGCGATTAAAATGTGATTAATTTCGATTAATTAATTACAAAGCCTATAATTAATTAGATTATTTTTTTTAATCGAGTCCCGCCCCTAGTAAAAACACAATATAAGTCATTATAATTAGTAATTATGACCCCACGGGATGCAACAAATGCCTTGTTTATAAAGGGAATTTGTTGGTTTTGTCTTGTCGAGATGGGACACACGGCATCAAAAGATGTTTAGGGGTGTAGCATTTCCATCACACGTTTGAGGCATTCGGCCAATCACAACACACTGGATAGCTGGCCAATCAGAACACAACTCGCTTTTCAGATCAATGAGCTTTGTAAAAATCAATGCGTTTCAAAAAGAGGCACAGAGGAGAAACAATAATGTACAGTATGTGGAAAATAATGTGTTTTTTGAACCTTAAACCATATAAAGACATTTCATTACACCAAATACACAAAATGTTTTTAGCAACATCATATGAACCCTGTAAAAGTCTTTTTAGACTTAGTTCACCTCAAAAATAAAGTTTTTTTTTTCTCAACCTCACATTATTCTGATCCTGTATTGTATAGACAAATCAGTGTTGTCTTGGACCCAGTGACTTCTATTATATGGATGAAAACAGTTCTTCAAAATATCTTCTTTTGTATTCCAAAGAAGTCAGGAAGTACTAAGGTTTGGAAAGACAAAAGGGTGAGTAAATAATGTCCCAAAAAAATGAGGTGGGGTGTACTATACCTATTTTCATGAGCTATAACTCCAACCAAAAAAGGCTTGTTTATTGGCCTTTCTTGTCGGAGTTATAGCTTATGAAAATAGCTATAGTTCTCCCCACCCCATTAAGCATAGAAAGCTGGTAAAGATTTAAGACCTACTCCTGACAAAACATTTCACAGAATTAACAGCCTAGAAACATCCATACAGCCATTGTTTCAAATGCTGTACTGTGTAAATACAGAGTATGATATTAATATCTTGTAGCAAACATTTCTAAAATAAATGAAATATAATGCCACTGACAGAACAGACTTGTTTAAAAGATCAATGTGCAAATTCATCTACAGTAAGTTTACACATCTGGTTCATGTCAGTCAGAAAGAATGAGTTTGTTCTGGCTTTCTTCTGGATGACATGAACTATGTTCTTGAATTTCCTGCGATATGTCACATCTTGATTTGTTACTGCAGAACACTGATGATGATCATTGTTTCCCAAACATAAAGAACAGAAGAAAAGTAGCAGCTCCCATAAAGGAATAATTTCTTCATATCCAGATATAAATGATTCTGTATATCGTAAACAATGTAGCTGGAAACACATCCATGGCAAATAGATAAATGTGCCACAAATCAAAACAGCCATGGTAATAATTTTCTTATTGTTGAACATTGGCTTCTGCTTACAGCAACTATCAAACACATGTTTATAAACATTTACACGATTATTTACCCCTGAACAGTGCAGTACATATTTAAACGCCTTTATACATATTGTATACATGTTGTCAGTTTGACACTTACCGTATCTCGGCTGGGTTTAGTTGGGAGGAAAAAAACGGAAATAGAAGACCAGCCTTGGTGTAATACTTGAAAAACAGACCGTTCTGTCGATGGCAGTTCATAAAGTTCGCCTGTTACAACTGTCACCTCATTAACTTATTGTTATTCTTGACTTGAATGCTCTGAAAAACTGTCTCTGTTTATCTGATACAGTCGAACTCACAAAACGATCGACCTTTCACTTCTGTACGCGTAAATAAGGCGGAATGGTGGGAACGGTGGAGGACTGGAGCGCAACAGTTTCTCTACACGTCTTCGGCGTGAGTTTACGAATTATACTATGGCAGAGGCAGAGCTTATGAATATAAATTAGGCCACGCTGACGTTGCCTGGTAACATTCGGACAGCGTCCAGTCACGTAAAAACTGTTCATATTCATGAGCAAATGATTCAGCAAATCACTCTTGGCCACTAGGAGAACGCCAGATTGCGTCATTAATATTAATGTTTTAAGCCTTTGCCATAGCAGGATTATCATCTCTTTAGGAGCGCCATCTGTCGAAGCAACGTAATATAACCTCAACCATGTATTTCCATTTTAAATTATATCAAGTTTTACATTTTCTGCATCTTTTCTTACTGTTGTCATTTAAAATCTCCATCAAGAACACTTCTTCATCAACACTTTAAAAGTTTTATTTAAAATACTGTCATTAACAAAAACAAAACAGAACACAGGCTGTCTATAAAACGGGTCGACTTTATTGCTTAGAGAATACAGCTTACAGCTTTTGCAAAAGGCATGTGAATACGCTTCTGAACTACATCTTACCAGTCATCACAAGATATGAATTAACCACACATTCACAACTCCACTTTTACACATTGCACCTGGAAAAAATCTGCTATCAAAACATTGTACAAAGTGAGAGTTACAGAGCACTCGGTGCGATATGCACCAAAGCGCCCACGTCATATAGAGAGGAAATACCATGAGCAGATTTCTGAAGCCTATCTGGTGACTGAATTTTCAAAGTTTTTCTATCTTTGGTTCTAAGGGACAGATTTTATACTGCACATGTAAATCTTTTCCTTGGAATACTGTTTTGAACACAGGGCAGGTAAAAGCCTATCTACACGTAATCTTTATCCTCACTTGAACTAAAAAAAAAAAAAAAAGAACCAAAAAGCAACATCCTACATTACAAACCACATTCTCAGATCTCACTCGCAGAACAAAGAGAAATACAGAAGCGGGGATGAACGGCTGTAAAAATCATTTTCCAAAACATTTTCCCCAGATGTGTCTCTTTAAGCTATTTTACAAAGACAAATATAAGAGAAATACGCAAGTCACCTAAAACAGAATGCAATTCGAAACGCCGGCTCCTGAATTTAACCAATGACAATTAACATGTTGCGCCTCATGCCACATCACATGAGTTAACATCCTTCCCACACAGATACGGTGAAAATTATGCCAACTGCCTTCAATTAAATCAGGAACAAATGAGAAAGAAAAGAAGGATTCTCAAAAGCTAATAATTCTAGTTAACAAGTGAATCGAGTCAAACATAGCAACAAATCACAGGAGAATGCCCATGATTGCTCCTAAACCATCAGTATGAATTTATACTGGCGATCTGGGATTTATAAGTTTATATAGAAGAGAACACTGCAGAGGTCCCTCTCTGCTAAGGTTACAGAGAACAGAGTGTGTGTGGGAGACCGAATATGTCGGTAAATATATATATTTGTCAATCTATCTGTGTGCTTCAGTGAAAGCCTGCCGGGATTCACATGTCGTCCTCTTCATCTTCATCCTGGGAAGATCCGGCCTGCTGAGCAGAACTGGCTGAAGCGGCCGCTAGCTGTGCCTGCTGGGCGGCCTGCTGCATCTGTAACCACTCCTGCTGTGCCAGCTCAGCCTGCTGCTGCCGTGCCTGTAAGACAGCCCAACTTATCAGAAGAGCCACTTGAAATCACAGCGTTCATGCTGTTACACAAATACAAGGCATAAACTGGAAAGCCACCGAGCGGGAAGTTCATTTAAGCATCTTCGTGCACATTTCAAAATGCTTTTAAAGCTATTATAGGATTTTTACCTTGGCAAATAATTCCTGTTGTTGACGAAGAAGTTCTTCCTCAGGTATCCCAAGGTTCTCTAGTCGAGAGCTGGCCTTCCTCCGTTTAAGTGCTACAGTTTTACACTCTTGCAGAACATCTTTTACTTCTGTGATGTATGACCCAAAACCTAGACTTTCAAGTGCTGAGGAAAGATAAATCAATTCCCTGTTACATATAGCGGTTGGAAATCAAATGTCCAACCAGTAAACAAACAAGAATCAACACATTCATGCTGTAAATCTATATCATGGTTTCAACACAATATTATCTATTCACTGTCTCTGCAAATCCAAACATAGTAAATTAATCTTTAGATTAACTTGCATTAGTCTGTTAATACAATCTAAAGCGTCATTCACACCAAGAACGATAACTTTAAAGATAACGATATTAGCGTCCAAACCAGTGAACGATATCGTCTGTTTTTTCTAAACACACATGCGTCTGCCGCTTTAAATCCTCAAGCTCTTATAGCAGAATGGATTCTGATTGGATGTCAATGTTTATATCGTTCATCAGCTGGAAAAAAATCGTTCTGAAAATGATTCCAACGATACCGTTTCTCCATGCCTTTATCGTTATAGTTGTAGTCTGGACTCTGCTATTCTTTAATATTGAGAATTTTTTTTAGAACTATATCTTTATCGTTATCTTTATAGTTATCGTGCTTGGTGTGAATAAGCCTTAAGAGCTCAGAAGACCTAAAAGGTTGCAGGTTCAAACCCACAAAGGGACGACAATCCAATTACCATTGTGGATTTGATTAACATATTTAAAAGGAAAGCTCTTTTTTTTAACCCCTCATGTTGCTCCAAACCTGTATGACTTATTTCCTTCTATGGAACACAAGGATACTGGGATGATTTTTGAAGGACTGCATGAAAGTGTTTTTGTGTTATGAGTTTTGTTCATACAACTTAAAAAAAAAATCAATAATCTTCAACACTGCAAGAAAAAAAAAAAACTTTCCAAATTATCTTATTTTGTGTTCCAAAGAAGAATGAAGAGCATACAAGGAGTTTCATTATCGGATGAACTCCAACCAATCCAACCAGTTTAAGGTGTTCCCCCAGAGCATATTCAGCTAGTCTTCAAGACTGAAGAGACGAAAATTGCCCAAAACCCCTATAAATCAGTCAAATGATAAACCTGACCAGGAGACAAACGTAACCAAACTAGTTCTTCAGACAGTCTTAATGTATCAGCTATATTTATGCATCTGGCCACAGAGTGAGAGCATCTAAGAGAAGCAGAAGCAGGGGTGTTTCCCAAAAACATCTTTAGCTAACTAGGGTCGTTAGTTCTGTTGAACTCTATTTGTAATGACAGAACTTGCGACCATAGTTGCTTTTGGAAACGCACCCCAGAGTTTAGCCTGGTTTTTCATCATGAACTGTATTGAAAATAAACCAATGACAGTGAATGGTGACGGAAGCAAACGTCCTATTTTGTGTACATCTGAAGCAAGAAAGAAATACAGGTTTTGGAATAACATGAAAATGAATAAATAACAGAATGAACTACCCTCCAACTCAAACTCACTAAGCAGACTATGAATATAACTCTCCAACACGTATCCAAATGGATTCATTAGCGTCTAGTGACCTCACAGCCATCCTCACCGTTTATGACATGTTCTGGGGATATAGTCTTCTTCTCGGATTTATTGCAGATCTCGTTGGCCTCGGATGAGACGAGGTGAATAAACTCTGTGCAGCAGTTCACCACCAGCTCTCTGGCATCGTTCGCCACTCGCACATTGGGAAGCGTTTCTTTAATCATTTTATTGATCGCCGCCCTCGGGATCGTCAGGTCATCGTCGGTGCCCGATGAAGAGGCCATGAGGGATGAGCTGCCCAGACGCTTCAGAGTTTGAAGGGAATCGAAAGCAGGCGAGGAAGTTCAGTGGACTGTTAATGAAACAACACCCACAGCGGCGGCTTTGTGTGGAGATTCAAATGATGCGGTCGGTTTCTTCTAGCAGATCACTAAAACACTGTCAGAGAGAATGTATACTTTTGCATATACGTTTGAATTCAAATTCAGGGAAAGAGTGTGAGTGTGTGACACACGGAAGGGAGGATGAGAGGAGTCGGTACCTTTCGGTCGTTCAGTTTACGCTGACTCTCCACATCCACACATCAGAGCTGCTTCTGCTGCTGTTCCTGTGCGCGTTCATAATCATGATTCAGCTCCGATCATTCATCCTCAAGCTGCTTGGATAAACTAACAGACACCTCGCGCGTTCGGCTAAAGCCCGGGGCGGATTTTTTAAAGCATTCGAAGCTCTTAATTCATTACTTCACCCACTCGGTTAGCGATCAACGAAATGAACCCCACCATGCAACACTTCCGGATATCCGGTGAATCTTCTGCTTGTTATTGTTTCGTAGGGTTGCCTGACACTGCCTCCTACTGTACGGAACGGAACGTATGAAATTTGATCTCGAGGTACTCTTATTACCCACAGCAACTCGAAATCCGTCAAACCATTAAACACTGTATATTGTATAAAGCCCTAAAATTTTGTTGGGAAAAAGTACAAAACTGAGAACGCATGATTAGAGAAAGTCACGTGGTTATATACTATAGTTTTTGGTCCAAGCAGTCATGCAGTTCCTTGAACCTCGTGTTTGTTATTGTTTTCTTTTCTTCCTTCTTCATATGTTATGAATAATTATGTGAGATAATAGTAAAATATTGAGGCGATGCACTGCAAATTTTATCACGTTTAGGTCATTGTTTAGGTTGCTATTTACATAGTTCATCGTTACATGACGTTTTTATTTAGTAAAGTGCTGCGGGACTTAAAATAGAAAAATACAAATTAATCAGAATTTGTGAAAACTTATCAAATATCATTTAATGACCCAGTTGATAAAAAAGTTAAATCAAGATTAAAATATTCCCTTGTTTTGCGAGACAGGTTTCAATGGTGGCTTTGGTAGTTTGGTCAGAGTGATTTGTTACTCTGCCAGACAAATTTGTACTTCTGCTCTTTGAGTTTCTAATTTAAGAATTGATTTAATTGATTTTTTTTTTTTTTTTTTTTTTTTTTTTTTTTTTTTTGCTTGTTTGTTTGCTTGTTTTATTTTTAGAATAAATAAAAAGAAAATAAGTAGATAAAATAGGAAAATAATAGGGAATGCTAGTGTTAGAGGCTCATTTTCAAATAAACATAAAACAATTCAATAGAACAGAAAAAGAGTAGAGAATACTTGTATTAAAGGCTCTATTATTTTTTAATAAATGTTAGAAAAGAAATAGAATTAGAGAGTGCTAGAGTTAGAGGGTCAAATGAAGATGAAAGAGATGTATTTTCAGTCGTTTCTTGAAAATGATCAAGCACTCAGCTGCTTGGATTGAGTTGGGCAGGTCGTTCCACCAGAAGGGAACAGTTAATGAAAAAGTCTATGATAGTTTTATCATAGGTAGAATGCAAATTGTTTGAATACAAGAATTTCAGTCAAATGTATTTTATGCCATATTAAAACCTTTAACCCACTTGGAAAAATCAACCCATGGCAACAGTTTAAAAGTAGTCAAATGCTGTGGAAAAAAAACTTTCGGACTTGGCACCCATGCATCCAAAAAGAGCTTATAAGAGGAGGCTGCAGACCTGGAGCTAGCAGATCCACGGCCCACAGTTTCACGCCCCTGTAGTTCCTTATGCGTCCAGTAGGTGGAGGAGGATACACGGCGAAACGCTCGAAACTTTATTGATAACCATCCTGTCCATAAACATGACTGATTGAAAGTTGTTTTTATATATATATATATATATATATATATATATATATATATATATATATGTGTGTGTGTGTGTGTGTGTGTGTGTGTGTGTGTGTGTGTGTGTGTGTGTGTGTGTGTGTGTGTGTGTGTGTGTGTGTGTGTGTGTGTGTGTGTTGTTAATTTACATAAAGCTACATTCAGATATTAACCAGATATGGACCATCAATTAAATATTTATTTAATATTGATTTAATCATTTACTATTCACTCTTGGTTTTCATACAACAGAACAGTGTCCTACAATGCATTTTATAAAGACAAAATTTCCAAGGGCTATTTGGCCCTCTGACAAGAAAGAAACAACTTTTTTGTGTATAACAATTTTATTTATTTACACCATTTATTAAAAACATGAACTTGGATGACTCCTGTTGAAGAATCTCTTTTAGTTGTTGTTCGGTCCTCCTGTCAAAATGCTCCCGCTCACTGATAATTTTTTTTATATACATATATATATATATACACAAACATGCTTGTATGTGAGTGCAAAGATTTTGCAAACGCAAGTTACAAATACCCTGGGGGCTAAGCCCCCCTGTCTTCCAAACCTAGTGGCGTCCCTGCCTACACCTGCTTTATACACTCTTCTGAAGCTGGTCTTTTAACTGTCCAAACAACACAGCTAAAAACTATGGGTGATGTGGCTTTTTCTTCTTTGGCTCCTAAATTGTTGAATTCCATGCCCTCTGAGATTAGGAATGCAGAGTCCCTTAGTGTTTTTAAATCATCTCTTAAAACATACTTTTTTAGGGTAGCTTTTATGTGATTCATGTGATTACTTTGTTTGTTATTGTATTGGCTTTTTAGTTTTAGTTTTGTTATGTGTATAATTTCATATAAGTGCTTTGAGATGCTACTTTTAAATATAAAATAAAGTTTATTATAATTATATTACATTGACTAGCCTGGTCAATTTGTCTCATTTCCAAATGATGTCCAGATTGCCCACACCAAGCATGAGTTTTATTATTTTTTAACATTGCCCAAAACTATTAAACTGCCCATGATGCACTTATCCTGAGGAAGAGTGCTCTATAGAGTTCCAGTCTGATCAGGATAATCCTGTAGTTATTTATTTATTTATTTATTTATTTATTTATTTATTTATTTGTTTGTTTGTTTGTTTATTTATCAAAGGTAAAGATAACATTTTTGAACAACACATAGCTACAGACAATTAAACCATGATTGAATGACTGGATCTAATCCAAAATCAGATTATTATTATTATTATTATTTAACAACCCATGTTCAAGAAATGTTCTAAACTGACAAAATCCGATCAGTTTACCTTTAAACAACTGGGCCAATAAGACAATTTATGTTATTTGAAGATTATGACAAGTGAGATGTAAAAAGGCAATGCCCTTTTGAGAGAACTGGCCACAAGGTGGTGCTATAACAAGATATATATAAAAAAAAAAAACCAATGTGCAGAATGCAGAAGCTTCATTTAAACATTTTATTGTTTCCTCTGAATTAATCCTCAAGTGGTTGTGATCTAATGGCAACATGATGTTTGCTTTTTTTTCCCTCACCTTTTCTTTATCCTTTCCCCACATGCATTTGCTATATAGCTCTTCAACTCATTTTCTTCTTTCAAATGTTGGTAAAAGAATAAATATATCAGTTTCATTCATTACATAGAGTAATTGGATAATATCCAAAAGATAAGAATACAATCTCTTCCCTCATGTCCTGACTCTTTTTTTTTTTTTTTTTTTTTTTTTTTTTTTGTATCAAGAAATTTATCCATATTAAGTCTGACAGATTAAATTTTGCTTGGTACTAGGCCTATATTTAAGGATAACTTAAAGTAGATTATAAGACTTCAAGATGACCAAAAGAAAGAGAGAAAAGATCAGATGAACAATTAATTTATTCAGAAGGAATAATTAGCACAGGCAACAACAAAACTATGCATTTTGCATAGTTAACTTTTAGCTAGCTGTGATTTATAATAAAAGACTGTACAATATTTGGTATTATGCATTATTGCATTTATTCACAAATAATGAAATTCTGAAATAATGACAACAGGTCAGCTGTCCTTGGAGGTATTCCAGAGAATAAGGGTATCATCATCGTTTCACAAAATATACAGATTGGCTGTACTCTGGGACCCTGTTTCATGCTTTCAAAATGCAGGATCCGTCTGGAAAAAAAACCCAATCTGATACAAAGATTTTTTGTATATGCTACAGCTAAATGCGTCTTCATGTGGACTGGGCCTTATTGCCATATAAATCCTGAATTTGGCAGTCGGGGCAGCTGTGGCCTAATGGTTAGAGAGCTGGACTAGTTACCAGAAGATTGCTGGTTCGAGTCTCGGTGCTGGCAAGAGTTGTAGGTGGGGGGAGTGAATGAACAGTGCTCTCAATACCCATGACTGAAGTGCCCTTGAGCAAGGCACTGAACCCCCAGTTGCTCCCTGGGCACTGGATATATAGCTGCCCACTGTTCATGGTGTTTTCACTTCTCACTCCTGTGTGTGTGCACTTGGATGTGTTAAATGCAGATCACCAATTCTGATTATGGGTAACCATACTTTGAAAATGTCATGACTTTTACTTTTTTTATAACTTGTAGAATGTGTGCGATTAATTGGGTCTAGAGTTAAGGCTGGAATACACAACATGGCTTTCGCCCAGAACCAGACTTTTTCAGTCTGGACACACTGATGCTAGATGCTGAAAGTCAGAGCCAGCCTGCAGATTATCGGCAGTCAATGTTGACAGATTTAAAAAAAACAAGAACCAAAAAAACAAACAAACAAACAAAAAAAAATACCATATGATGGCCAGATTGAGCACAGTCTCAGTTGTTTTATTTATTATTATTATTATTTATTATTTATTATTTTTTGTATGTAGTATATTCTTGTAATATGACACACTTTGAAAATGCTCAGTTACTTAGTGTATGATGCTCAGGTATCTCAGTAACCATTTACAAGTTAATAAGTGTATGATGCCTGGTGTTTTTGTGAAAATTCAACCTTTATCAACAATATATTTTCAGCAGAGTGTTGAATCCTTGAAACAAACTCCATGAAAACAAATGCTAAGAAGAAGCACATATTGCTATAACATTATTTTTCTTTCTTCCTTTCTTGGTAGGCTACTCTACTTGAGGGATGCAGAACTGATGCTAAATAAAGATATTATGCAAAGATATTATGGCTATTTATTTATTCATTTATTTAAAAGGGACAGTGCATATGAATGAACATAGCTTTCAGTAATGTACTGTACATATGCCATAGTTAGCCCCCAGGCTATTTTACATTTTTAGTCCCCTGTGAAGTCTTCAACAATACCTAGTAACACAGCTAATCATTTAATTTAAACATGATTCGACTTAATTTAAAAGACACTACATGAAACAACAACATATAAGAAATGCCGCAGTTAGCAAACAGGGCATCTAATATGGCATACTCATACATGACGGACACACACATATACACATACACAGTAAAGTGCTACTCAAAGTGCATTAAGTGCATTATCAATTTCTTAAAGTGCTATTAGATGCTGCCAAGTGCTTGATCTAGTTTGGTATACATACAAACACTTATAAAGTAATAAAATGAACCGTACCCATTTATCTTGCATCAAGGAGCAAATCTAGACATTTCCTGCCATATACAGTATGTATATAGATTTTTTAGGGATAGCCATTTTACTTCCATAGTGGTGTGATGTTATCTCATGTGTACGTTAGTTGTATTTTTTTAATTAATAAATTATATAATATAGAAATATTTAGTATTATAATGCCTTAAAATGATAATATCAGGCCTTATCTTTGCTGTCACGCCCAATGGCGCCTCAACAAAAAGGCAAGAATTCACTGAATATCTATGAGGCTGAGAGGCATTTTTCTGAAGTAAACCAACCCTGGAACATATCCTGTTCCAGAACGATTTATGTTTAGAGAGTAATTTGCTGTATACTGCATAATACCATGCAATTTCCTCAGTTTTTTGGAACCGTCAAACTGCTTAACAAAATTGTTAAATCGTTTTCTGGAATACCCCCAGGTCTCCAGCAGTATATTCTTTAGGAAGCATTCTTGTCTTTATCCAAAGACAAGGTGTTACGGCTTCTCCAGCGCAGGAGCTTGAGGAAATTGAGACTTGTTTTGAACACCTTGTCATGTTCAAACACCATTTTGTAGAAGGTTTCAATGGGAAGGTCACCACTGGGATCTGCATATTTTAGGTTGGTCATGTGTGTGCACAGATGGTTAATCTGATGGCGAAATGGCGGGTTGGTCATTGTAATCATTTTGAATGTGTGCTGGTTATAAAAGAAACAACATATGGACTGTTAGTAAATCGGAGACGAGACCAAACATCAGAGCATTGGAAAGATAGATGATTGAATGAAATGAAATGCTATGTGAAAAAGCACCTCTGCGACATCCTCTGGAGTTTGTCCAAGACTCTGGAATATCTGGTTGTAGTTTTTCAAGTAGATGTTGGTAAACATATCTGCTGTCACTTTATCAGCTTTGGAGAGGTCTATCTTCACGCCTTCCTCGTACACCTTACGCTCAAACTCTGTGATGACGGGTCCTGGTTCAATGAGGCTGATACTGCACAGATGCAAGTACAATATACATACAATTACAACTTAAACGTGGGGGTCAAAGCTTTCAAAACACATCGAAAATCTTGAAATTATTGCTGCGATCTATTATAATGAAGAAGAAAACTGAGCTCTTATAAACTTGTACATTTGAGTAATTTTAGTCATGCAAAGCTACCATAGGATGTGATGAAGCAATGTGGTTCATAGATTCATGTTTAAGTGAATACATTTTAATGGGGTAGTGGGGTTTTTGGGACCATATATATGAGTGTGACCACTTACTTCAGATTGAATCTCAGAGCTTGAACTGCCAGACTCTCACAGAACCCTTCAACAGCAAACTTGGAAGCAGCATAAATGTCATTAAACAAAATACCTGTGTACGTGAACACAACAGTGATTACCCAGGCTGAATCCTCTCAGAGCTCCTTTAGTCATTGTTGTTAATCCTTTAAGTATCTAAGTTGGACCTCTCACCCCCTGGTATAAAGAGCTTAAATGCAAATATCGGCTTAAGAAAAACCAGTCATTAATAAAAGCTGGTTGGGTTATTTTTAACAACTCACCCTGAATCCCCATTACATTGCTGATAACCACTATGTGGCCACTTTTTCTCTGCTTCATATCAGGCAGAATCTCCTTCAACAGTCGCACAAGCCCAAAGAAGTTGGTGTCCAGGACAGATTTCATCTCATCAATGGTCTGACACTCAATGGGGCCAATCATTCCCATTTCGGCATTTCTGCATAAATGCATAACTGTAACACAGATAATGCAAGGGTAATATCAACGATGCTGATTCACAGAAGACAAGTGAAACAAATCATGAAGTCTTCTTGAATTTTACAGATTTAAAAGGGTTCCAGGGTTAAAAGCGAGGTTTAGATTTAAGATAATCCGGGGTTAAGGGCAGTGTAAAAAAGAAATCCCTGCGTGTTACAATTATGTCTGTCACCGCCTTATGTTAAGGAGCGGTGCACACGGTGTGCGAGTAAAATGAGATATTATGGCCACAAAGTTAAAGCATAGCATTTGTGTTTTGATGTAAGTAGTAGACAGGAAACCCTTACTGAGAATGTCAACTCTGCGCATGGGCAGGCTGTCCAGACAGGCTTTGATAGATTTCTCATCACAGACGTCGAGCTGCTTGATCTCCAGTGTGCTGCCTAAAGTATGACCGGCTGCCTTCTCCAGAGCTCCACGTTTAGCCAGATTCATCATAGTCGCATACACTGCCAAAGCCAAAATATTTAGCTTAACTTTCATTTGAACTAGTCTGCTAAGGTTTCAGCTAACAGATGGAGAATAATAATTTAATTACTATTAAAGCTACTCGTATAATTACTGATAAAGCTAATATATAGACTAACTTTTTTTTTTTTTTTTTTAACTAGACTATATATATTTATCTCTTTTTACTAATCTGATTACATTTCCAAGTAACAGATTGTGATCGAAGGTGTTATTTAATGACTAATGGATTAGTGCTTCTCAGAAGCTTACTTTGTAGTAAATCTACATGCAATGTCAATTTATATAGCAGAAAGTTTAAAAAGTTGTTTACGGAAAAACAAGATTATGATAATCTATTTTTTACTACATACAGGTTACAGTAACTCTTTGAATATTACACATTCCTTTCTGTCAATAATGTGCACATTCACATTTGTCCTTTTAGAAAGAATTGTTTTGGGACATGCCTTTGTTGACAGCACTAATGGTGGGACAATCTATCGATAACACTTTAGATAGAACAAGGTTCCATTAGTTGATGTTAGTTAACTACTTCAGTTAACATGAACTAGCAAGAAGAATCCTTCTACAGCATTTATTACTCTTAGTTAATGTTAATTTCAACATTTACTAATGAATTATTCAAATCAAAAGCTGGTTAACATTAGTTAATGCACTGTGAATCAGCATGAACTAACAATGAATAACTGTATTTTCATTAACATTACCAAAAATTAATAAACTATTATTTAACTGTTCTATTTTAACTATTATACGACTATAGATATCCTTACCCATAAACCTCTTTTTCTCATCTTTGGCAAGACGAACAGCAAGTGCCAATCCAATACCAGAAGAACAACCAGTGATCAGTACAGCCTTCTGATTCATGGCTGCTTTCTCTGATGACACGCTGGGATGAGAGGACAAGACGTAAATGAAGGCTAGGGAGAACTGGAAAGAAGATAAAGAGACAGAATGAGTAAGAGCTTGAGAGGTGAGCTAAAACACCTGCTAATCCATAGCATAAACACTCAGCAGAATGACCCATGTGTCACTATGGTCTAAACATATGGTGGAAAACACGCAACATTACTATTGCTCTTTACACCAGTGTGGTCTAAAAGAAATATCTGATAGAACACAACATAATATGCATATTGTTTTTCAGAAGTTTGGAGTCAGTCAGTCCCACATCAGCAAACACACAACTCAGCACTATTTTGAAAAGGTGATTTATTATATACTGGGATTCAGAATAATGGTAGAGATACATTAAAATCTTTTTCAGCAACTACAATATATTCTCTCAGATGTTTTAATCTGCAAATTTGCGAGGGATTAACCATGCACGTGTACAATTTTTAACAATCCAAATGGCACCAAGTTGTCAAATACAGACAAATGTTATTGACTTGCTCAAAAAAAAAAAAAAAACATTTTCCATTTCCATTTCTTGTAATTTTCATTTTAAAAATTCATAATGACCATGCAGTCGAAAACATCACTGGAATACAGAAGCATATAAAAGAGTTTAATTGTATAAAATGGCAAGTCAATGCATAGGAATCAACAAGGCAAAAAAGTCATTAATAGTCGCAAAATACAGTACATAGTGGCTTAACATGCAGCATTATTGCTTACTGTGTTCCCATCTGCATCCTTTACAGACCATCAATGCATGAAACACAATAGGTGAGTATTCTGGAAGCTATGCGAAGTATATAAAGGTTTGCGTGTCTGAATGCGCGTGCTTTTAGAAACGACCACGGATGCGATCCAGTGGGTCTGTGTCCCACATCTTTGCGTCCCAAGCCTGGAACCAGCCAGTGAAAGTTGGGGGCTCAAAGCCTTGCTTTACAGTGATGAGCGGGGTGCCACGGCGACCAGAGGGGTCAGAATCCACATAATCTTTGGCTAACGGTAAAGAAACACTAACATTAATAATCAGGAATTACATTCAATGACAATGTTAAATAACATTTAATTCTCCATCATAATTCTCCCTTAACTTTATTAATGTAAGTGTTAACATTAGTGCTTCAGCATCTTAACTTACCTATTTTATCAGCTCCATTCCTCTCCACCTCGTTGGCATCATTACCAATCCAAACAAAGACCTAAAGGAAGAAGAAATTGAATGAAACATTTAAAGATTAACTTTAGACCCAAGTCAGGTTATATTTATGTATTTAATTTTGGACAGGAATGATAATAAGGCTGTAATGAATGGACACAGATAACATAATTTTCACGACTTTCAAAACTGATTTATCAGTTTTCTATTGACAGCTTTTTTACAGCACATCAACAATTGGTATTTTGTTAAACATAAATACAATCCATTGAATATACAGTACTTCTATCCCTCACAGTCTCATATAAAAAATAATTAATACAGATTCTACCTTGTCTAAGGTTTATAACTGAACTTTATTCTGTGCTCCATTCTGATATATATCACCCAGTTTTCAAGGACCATTCAAATAATTATGGATCAAATCTATTCTCATTCTGCATTTTCTGCTTGAAAATTCTGTTTCTCTCAGAAGTTCATCCGATTACAGAAGATAAATGTGTTGCAAACATGATTTCATGCTGACTTTAAGTCATTATCAATACTTCAAATGCTAACCTGGTCCCAGGTGTCCAGCAGCATGACATCATCAGTGGCCAAATCAGACTGAGTGAAATCTCCAGGCACTTCGTCAGCCTGAAACCAAATAGGAGAGGTACAGTAAATTGTATGCATTCATTTAACAAAGAAAGTTGCAAATTCCATTTACATGAACTCACAATTAGACGTCCAGTCTTGTTGGAGCAGCCAAAGAGACGTGGAGGTTTAACAGTCTTCTGCAGACTTTTAGAGGTTTGATAGTCCTTCTTTCCACCCAAAGCTGACCAAAACCCAGCTGAGCAAAGGAAGGATACAGATAAGCACCAATCAGTTCAAAAGAACAGGAAACGTGATTAGCTTAGGAATGCATTTTTAATCTATACATTTACAAAAAGGCAGACACCCACCCGGCTCTCTGCCCTCTGAAATTTCTGTGGCACTGCCTCCAAGGAAGCTGCAGACGTATTTAGCAGCAGCCATTTCTTCCTCTGAAGCGGCCACTCCTTTCCACAGAAACAGGCCACCAGGACACTTCAGCACAAACACATCGTTAGTATTCAGTTTGGATGCAGTGGGTTCCACCTGGGTGAGGAAAGAGAGAGAGAGTCAGAGAGGAAGGTTATTGCCAGATGGCCATTGCTCTTTGTGTCCATGTATGTGCGTGCCGTCCTCACTGACCTCCACAGCGCGTGTTGCACGGGTGGAGCTCTGGCGGATATGGAAAAGGCGTGTATTGCCAGTCTGACTTTGACCACCTTTACGTGAAGTCCCACCCATGTGGATGATCATGGGTTTCCCCTTGAACAGGCTCATCAAATGGGCCGGTTCCTGGCCTTGAGTGACACGTACCTGCAGAGCGACATAATAGTGAATTCTAAATCCTGTTGAGCTTTTTATTTTCTACAACCTGAGCTCTTCTCTGCATCTCTTCTCATGACAACAAGACATGACAACAGGAGTAAATAAAAAGAAAAGCACGAATTGATTGTAGATTATATTATTAGTTTTATGTAAAAAATTATATTACTTTAAGTGTAAGATGATGGCAAAATCATCATACAATACTAAATATAAATAGTTTTGGCAATATAGACTACTGTTTATAGTTTGAGGTCTGTGAGGTTTTTTAAGAAAAATATTTAGCAAGGATGCATTAAATTGAGCCAAAAGTGGCTGTAAAGAATTTTATAAAAGATATTTTATTTTTACAAAAGATTTTAAATTCAAATGAATGCCATTCTTTTCAACTTTCTGTTCATCAAAGAAAAAAAAAAGAAAAAAAGTATGCGCATCAGCATGTTAGAAAGCTGAAATTTCGGTTGCACTTTATTTTACAGTACGTGTACTAACATGTACTTATAGTGTACTTACAGTGTATTTATCTAAGAAAGTTCTGGTAATACAAGGTAACTACATGGGGGTAGGGTTAGGTTTAGGGGTAGGTTCAGGGTTAGTACCTAGTTATTACATAGTTATTGTAATTACTATAATAAGTACATAGTATGTACATGAGGAACAGGACTGTAAAATAAAGTGCTACCGAAATTTCTATGACATTAAAAGAAAAACAACTATTTTAAATTGTGATAATGTATATCTCAATATTACTGTTTTTATTATATTTTGATCAAATAAATGTAGCCTTGGTGAGCATAATAGACTTCTTTCAAAATCATTAAAATATCTTTAATTCCACAAACTATTAAAGGGAAGTGTACATATCTAATAGGTATCAATAAAGACTGTCTAATATCAATTGATAACCAATATGGTACATTATGGTACTGATATTTTGTGTTCTATATAATGTGTACTGTACTAGAAACAAATATGTTTTAAAACCAAAGTGAAAAGCATCAGACTATTGTGGAATTATTTTTTAATTTGCTAGCTCCGGTCCCTTTATTACCAAACTAGAAAACCTCATTATAATCAACATGGCTTAGAGACAGTGTAAATAAAAAAATTACAATGAATCAACAATTACACAATTAGTTTAATTTCATTTAAGCATGGAATTTGACCAGACCAGAAATAGGCTTGTGTTTGGTAATACCTGGACAGGCGAACCTCCCATGGAATCATCCAGCTTGACTGTTAGAAAAGCTGAGGCAGCCAGCTCATCTTGTGTACACTTAAGTCCTTGCCTGAAATAAAAATCAATAAATATAAGAAGGTCATTAAATATTGACTTGATTGGTTAAATATTGGCTAATCGGGTGGTTAATGAGCACATACCAGGTGTAGATAATATGTTGCTCTCTGCTTCCCTGGCGATAGGTGTAGAGGATCAGGTAACAGTCTCCTCCATAGAACTGCCCATAGCTGGAAGCGTCCACAGGAACTTTATCGCCACCCTCTACACGCCATATCTGTCGAGGTCAGAGTCATGAGTTTGAATGAGTCTTTAGAATAAAGCTTCATTTATGAGTTACTTTTTACCATAATAAATGATGTGTTAGCATTAGCAACTTAGGCTAAAAACTTGCTACACAAGGACTAGAACAGCTGTCCGATGCATCTTTATGTAGCAACTTGACCTAGCAGTTAGCAAATAGCAAGAATCTGATTATCAGAACAGAACAAATAACTTGAAAGCTTTAAGTAATGTTAACCAAAGTTACAGTTTGCATTTCCCATGGTTCTGTTAATGATTTCCATACACAGATTCCATTACAGCTTCAAGTTGGTCGTTAGAATTTGCTGTTGACCAACAGAAAGCTGATCAGTTTGAAAGTGACTTCTATGTGAGTTTTGCTTTATGCATTGCTTCACCACTGACAAAGGACAGTGGAACTTTTTGCATGCAAGATTTTGCAAAATTTGTGTATAGTGTCACAAAAAAGCTATTCTAAAAACCCATCACCAGTTCCTGAGGCAGCCCATGCCTTAAATACACTAATTCTCTTGTTGGTTTTAGGACTCCAGACTGAATGTCTCTATGATGATTGGTGCTATTAGCTAAATATTTACCTGGACCTTGCCAGAGCCGTCATCCACCATGCCATGCTGGGCAGCCATAGTTTTGTTGGAGTGCAGACTGGATGCATCAAAGGGAACCTGTGAAACTTTGGCAATGCGGCCAATGCTGTAGGCCTGGCCTGGACCTGTGCTTTGATCCTTATCCTTCCAGTTACTGAAGAACTGCTTGAACAGTGTGGTCTCGCCTCCGGCTGGCATAACCTGGATCTGCTCACAAAAAGTTAGATAGACTGGTTAGAATTTGGCTTTCACTTGACTTACTTTCATTAACATGCTGGATCTAAGTCCGATACCTGTGTGTTTCTGGGGTAGTTCTTGTCTTTGATAAACTGCTCAGCTACCTTCATGGCTGCCTTACGTTCTTCAGTGTTTGCATTTGGTCCTGAGTTGTTAAAACGGAGACAATTATCAATATGTGTAATGTAAGTACACCAAAATAAAATTTGACCATACCTTTCCAAAGAAAGATCTTGCTGTCCACTCCATTGTCCAGGATGTAGCATTCGGTGGGAGTGAGCATTTCCTGTTTAAAAGGGCTGCTCTGGGCCACCAGAGATGTCTTCATAGAGCCTGTAGCATCAGACACCTAACCCATACAAAACAAATGAATGCATACATTAACATAAGAATTAGGGTAATATAGTGCTCGTAGTGTGTGCGTAACACATAAATGTACCACGTAGAGTGTGCCCTTTTTCTGATTGGCTCTGTCAGTCGTCTCATTGTCAGGACTTCCTGCTGGGATGTTGGGCTTGCACCCAAGAGCCTAAAAATAAACAAACACAATAAGAGTTTCCGTCAGTTTTCTCCATGGCAGCGGTCAACCCAGGACACAAAAAAATTATATTATGCAGAACCTCAACCAAGAATTCAAACCAAAACCAGGTGGACTGGGATTCTTTCTTTGCTAATTGCAACTATAGATGTATTAAATATTTACTATTTACTGTGACAAACAGATTCCATCTTAATTTAAGTGTTTCTGAATCTTAAACACTAGCATTGTGCTAGCAACGCTAAGGCCAGGTGTTCAGTTCCCAGATAATACATGGTTCTGAATACACTCTAAATTGCTTGGGATTAATGTATCTACCATGTAAATGTTTACTGATTCATTTTGTCAGAATTTATAGTATGTCTGATTCTATGTGTGTTGATTTCTTGCTCGAATTACTGGATTATATTTCTGTAGCTACAAAGATGATCTACAATATCTGGAGAAAGCAATCCGTTAGCGTTCCCATTCATTTCAGCTCACTTCTGCTTTTTGGAATAAGATGATGGTTACAGCATCTAACAGCAGAAGCTAATACTAAACCCATTGGTAGCTACAGATGTTGTTGAAGTAATGAAGCAAAGGACTGAACTTAGATCATCCATAAAAAGAAAAAAAAAATTGGTTGTTGATTTATGACATTTATAATAAAAAATAAAAGGTAGAAAAAAAAGCATGCATGGATAAATTGTTTACAATAAGATCAGGAACCTGCTTTGAGCTACATTTCTGTAGATCGAACAGTATAACATTCCACTTATCACACCAAGGTCATGAGATCAATTCCCAGGGAATTCATGAACTGATAAAAAGTGTAACTTGAATGCTATGCAAGCTTTGTATAAAAGGGTTTGCCAAATGCAAAAATGTAAATTTAGAAAAATGTGTCCATATTTTACCATGTTTAAACTTGCACCATAATGTAGTTTTATTTGTTTCGTATAAGGAAATTGACAGCAGGAGACTTACAGCAATGACAGCCTCTGGCTCAGCACCATCCTCAACCATGTGCAGACTAGCACGCCCATTTCTCTCATTATCACGAATGCCAATAGCCACCTCAGAGGCTTTCAACCGCTCAAATCGGTTGCAGTCACTCCCACACCATTGGTAGATGTCCTAAGAAAAATCACAATATGATTTGTGAGGTTGTGAATTTTGGACTTCTCAAAGGGACTGCAGTTTCATTCATTCCTTCACCCCATGTGTTTCTGACCTTGCCGAGATCAATGATGAAGCAGTCTCCGCGATTGAAGCTGGCCCAAGACATATTCACCTCTGTGGCACGGATGGCACGTCGTCCCTTAATGTGAAGCAGACGCTTCACATTCATGTCATTAGTCACCACGTGCTGGAATCCAGAGGCCACACCACCTTGCTGTTTATAGGGAAAAGAACAAAATACACCAAAATGTCTCATGGCTCTCGAGTTACAATAAAAACAAATATGATTTTCTCATGATACACAAAAATCATTGCACATGGGATTATACCAAAAAGTAAAATGCACTTAAACTGCGAAGGATAATGCACATACATGAAAGGGAACTGAGAAATAAATATCCATAACGGCAATACACTGTGATATGTTCTGCTGGATTTATTCTTGTTTTTAAATTATTCAAATCATCACAGACTAAACCTGCCACAATATACCATAGATTTGCAAAGGAAATATTTTTCCTGAACTTTCCACTAGTGATTGGAATGTGTTTTTTTCCATGACTCACATTTTTCACATTTATTCTTTGAGAAATAATAACTCTCATTCCCTACAACCAGGGCTGTATACCATCTACATAGATGTTGACAAATCAACATTTTATTTTTTAGATTTGTGGTCTATCAATATGGGATGTCAATGACAGATTCTTAAACTTTTACAGGTTCTTAGATTCCAATTTTGATGTTTTACCCAAAATCTTTAATTACTCCAGTCAAAGAGGCTTTAATTATAGAAATGACTGAAATGTAATGTGTAGTGATGCTAGCGCAGATTAAATCTTATTCTTCTGACAGCATATTTTTGACACAAAACACAATAATACATCTCCAATATTTAAAAGGGTGGAGTTATATGGATCACTAAATGTAAAATAAAGCATGTTACCAAATGTGACAATGGGTTTGTCAGATTTAGAAATAAATAATACATTTATTCAGCTCTCTGTAGGCGTAATTACCTTGTACTTAATCCCAGTTTTAAAGTAGCCAAGGAAGGTAACGGACTCATTGTTCTGAACCTCACGGTACTGGACTGGTGCTCCACCCAGATGATCATCCAGCTGCATTGTAAAGATGGCAGCAGCTCCACCTTCATCCTGGGAGCACTCATTGCCTGCAGATAAACAGACCCAGAATAATGCATATACTCAATATAAACAGTGTCAAGGTGTGTTTTGTATTAGCCTACATATCCAACAAGTAAAAAAGGGCACTTTATTGTAAATTTGGTTATTTCCACTCACCCAACCACATGTGGACATTGTAGGATGGAGCAGGAGTGGTGTAAAGGACAACATAGGCATCACCAGTGAAGAAGTTTCCAAGCAGTTGTTTGGGAACAGGTTTCAGATCCATCTTCTCTATCCTCCAAATCTGCAGACCAGGCTCCTTGCCTGCATTCTGGAACTCCTTATGGAAAACCATGATTCCTGGAAAATACAAAAATACTGGGGTCACATGAAAATCCATACAATTCGAAGACCTAGTGGTCTGAAGGTGGGAGGGCGATAAAACAGGTTCAGAACGGATCTTATAAAGACACTACAATAGCAGAAACATTAAAAACAACAAAGACCAAAGACCTATATTGAAAATGTGTGGATGCAGGTGTGGATGGTAAAAAATGAGCATTGATAGCTGCCTAATGCAGGAAGCATCAGATGCATTCATTCTGACTGTTTCTTTTACTGTAGCTGCATCAGTGAGCGTTTTAATTGCATTTTCAAGTCATATGGAGAAAAAGGGCTGCTTGGCTGTTGAAGAAGGTGTCAACAATTGAGTCATGCTGTATGACTACAGCTGTGGGCAGACATGCGTGCCCATTCTTCTGAGTTTACCATGAAAAAGTTTTACGCAAAGAACACTCTTTGCATGTACATGAGATCTGCCATTTACAGATTCATAGTATTAGAAAGAAATACCTGAGAGTGCGATTTACTTTAGCCTAAAACTATAAATGATAACAGGAACATTAACCAATTTTGATCAGCCAGACAACTACTTTCCACACAATACATAGCTAGATTTATCTATGTATCTCCCTGTCTTTTCTTTCTAAACAAATAAGTCAAAATTAACTTGCCTTTTAGGCAAATTCAAAGTTCAAAGTTCAAAGTGTTAATATAAACTAATAGCACATTTTTAGCCATTTAGAATTAAATTAGATAAACCTGATATGCCTAAATGTTTTGATGCAAATTTTGGATAGCTGTGGTAATTCCTGTAAGAGCTTCACGTCAGTGTCTGAATGGACACACCCACATACGAACTTCTAACTTCTAACCGGGATTTTAAAGAAACAAATCTATTAAATACGAACTTTTTATATCTTCTATTGAAAAAGAACCAATAAAACCCAATATGCACATTCGGCGTCCTTTTTTTCTTTTTCTCAGATCATTTTCAGATTTCTCCGATCATTTTAACGCTTTTTTCCTGTTAGGCTTTAAAAGTGCGCATGATCACAAATGCCTGCAAAGCACAAAAAATAATATAAATGTTTGTAAACTATATATAAAGAGTTTGTAATAGAAAAAAAGCGGTCTGCGTGCAGCTACACTCCACGCCTATATATGTAAAATGACATTTGTTATAATGAAAACTGTTATTTCCTGTTCTTCACTTTACGTCATAGTCTATTAAATGCAAACAAAGAAATAAAAATCCGCTAACTTACCTCAAGCATCCCAGAGAGAAAGTCGCCAGAAAGTAACATATATAAAGTGATAACCCAGAGATATAATAACAGTTTATTCTGTACAATGAAGTATGAGACAAAAAGTAAATGGATTCAGTTTTCTTACCTGGTCAAAGAAATGCACAGAAGGCGATGAAGACAGATCTGGTTTGAGAAGCTGCTGCTGGTTTAGTCCAGACTCAGTTTCACAGGTTTTAACAGATGCGAGCAGACTTTAAATGCTTTGCCGTGTTTTCAGGGGAGAGGCAGATGCTTGTCTTCAGCCAATTAATTTCTCTGTTTCTCTTCTCCCTGAGGCCTCTAAACCACATTATGCAACGTAGTCCACTCCCACAAACCAAAATCACACCATAAACCAGCATACACCTCTTTATTCTTTATTCTTGTATAGACACAGAACAGTATGCAACATACACCACAATAAGGAAATGCGTTACAAAAACTATATTATGGTTGCAGCATATTTATTTATTTTTTTTAAAGCTATGGCTTGTCTTTCACTTAGTTTAATTTATTAGCTTGTTTTTATAATTTAATTAATAATTTTTTATAACATAAGCAATTATAATTCTGTAAAACTAAATATAAAAGAATATACTAAATTATTTTTTTAAATAGGCTACTGTTCGATGCACACCGCAGAACATGCCAGCTTTCAAAAAGTTTTTAATATTCAGTGTATTTCAGCATCCTCATAAAGTGCATGTGTATTCATATACATGACAAAGTAAATGTGATCAAATGTTCCACACATTAAATACTTTGAACTTTTTGTTCATTGTGCATTGCATATCAAATGCTGTTAATATAATGCCGGTGTTATTACTATCGTGTTATTAAACTCATTTCTGTTTGTTTGTGCTTCATGCACATCAGATTCACAGTACAGCTAACAATTCACTTTTCCCCATGTCAGTCATTCCCTCCATAACATTCTCCGACTACTTGTGCTGTCCTTCCCTGGTCTTGCGTTTTCCTATACTGCTCCATCCAGCCCTCATGTTCTCCAATGTCATTACAATTTCAAGGCTTTCGCTGAGCTCTGCTACACCTGCAGACCTGAGAATCTGCCTCACAGCAGCTGGCAGAAACCTTTGACAACACAAGACTCTAAGATTTGCTGTAATATTCTGGAGGATCTGAAATATTCCATCAAGACACCAGCCTTAGGAAGGTCCAAGCTTTCTATTTAATATTCTCATCAGATCCATCATGTAATGCCCTGAGCACACTGCTTTATTTGAATAGGGTTATAAAGCTATAAGCAGGATTTCCATAAAGTGAAGGGTAAAGAAATCAACCTGCCTAAAGATTTGCTCAGATTTAAAACATGAGGACTGTGAAATGAGAGAATAACAGCGGGGAGGAGTGGTGTGAGATAGAGTGGAGTGTGTGAGTCAGAGTCATAGGTTATACGTGCTAAACTTAGCCTTGTGGTGGTGTTTCCTCAACTGTCTATGGCTGTTTTCCATTGCATTAACTTGTGCTCACTTGTTATGCATGAAACAGATTTTTGACTAAATCTATGGGCACATTTGGAGCACTGGTTTATGCAATTTGTCAAAGGACACTTCTGCAATTATTGCCATTCTGAGCAAACAACACATATTACAGAAGCATCACAATAATCCAAAGTAATCGGCACGAATACATCAATTAAGATCTTGTAAAGCAGAAAGCTGCATGCTTGTATTAAACAAATCCATCATTAAGAGTTGTAACTGTTGACTTCAAACTGTTGCTTCTGGCTAACATGAGTCATCTATCCGAAACATAACTTTTTCCAGTGAAAAAGCAGTCTCGCTTGAATCAGAAGAGAAATATGCACAGATCAAGCACCATTTACTGGTAAAAAAAAAAAAGAAAAGAAAGCTGGTTAGACTCATTCCGACGGCACCCATTCACTGCACAGGATCCAGTGCAAATGATGTAAAATTTCTGCAGATCTGTTTCAATGATGAAACAAACTAATCTACAGCCTGAGGGTGATTCAAATGTTACATTTTCATTATTGGGTTAAATATTCATGTAATTGTTTTAGACTTATTTTAGAGTTTTTTTATGGCTTACAGTACTTATGCATTTTGTGTTCCCTAAATATACCCTTTTTTTTTCAAGTTTTGCATATATTTTCTTCATGCATAACATTTCTAATATATTACATCTCAAGCATGTTCTCACCGAACACACAAACTCTAAAAAAGGCATTGATGACACGTGAGCTGTTGGTTGTGGTGGAAATGGCACCACAACTGAGCGACTGTCCTTATTTGTGTAAAAACTGCTGGTTGAAACACACTGCTGCCTAGCTTGAGTATACAGAACTACTAAACGAAACCACTTCTCTAAAGTAATGAATGTGTATCGAGACCGTTTTTTTTTTTACATATCGTTGTAACTTCCTGTTTAAGGAAGCTATAACAAGGGTATCTTGAGACTGGTACTGCCATGATAAATCTCTAACCACAGGCACAAACAAATGTTTCCAATGACTACAGCAGAGGGTGTAAACACAGAGCTGTTGCTGCATATATAAAAGGAAGGAAGGCCTATTGCACTCTTTTGTACATTATGTTGCAGTGAATAGCAGACTTGACAGCAATAATGTCTGAATGTTAAATGTGAATGTTGAAAATGTGTATTTAGTAATATGTAATACATTATAATTTTCATTTTATAATTGAAAAGTGTAATGCTATGCAGAAAACAAACTTTTTCACACGGCAGAGGATTGAGTGCACCTGTGTGGAGCCTCTCATGTCTGGTGGAGGGCTGCAGAATCCCTGAACCCCTCATCGCAACCTCAGCATTTTCTGCTATTGTCTGTCTTTTAAACACACGTCCTTAATACACAGTCCCCATACCTGCACACATGTGTATACATGCTCTCGCAGACATCGACACACACACACCTTCTGAAGTGGTCAGTAACACACTTCAGTTGTCGAAACTTAAACAAACCTCTTTCACGCGCATATTCACAAATATAAAACTGTGCTTTAGTGCTCACATGCAATGAAAGACAGGGATAGAACGCTATTGTCTTCAGACCGGAGGAGTGTGAGCAGAGTGTGCCACCAGGAATGTGGATAAATCCAGCACTATAGGCTTATCCAAAAATTCCAAACAAAGTCTGATGGACGCTGTTTCAAAATCAGTTAAAATCTTGGTCGATGTACCAATCTCAGATTATTAAATCACAAACTGGCCTGTGAACTGACTTATTGTCCCATTTCATTAAAGCTTTTGGAAGGATTGGATGTGAATCCCCGAAGAGAACCTTCACTCTCTCTGCAGCTCTAGATTTGTTTCCCGTGCCAGTGGAAATTTACTCTGGCCCCCCTTCCCAACCCTCACAATATTACAGAAAAAAATGTAAATTAAATAAATTAAACATCCCATACTGCCACTGTACTGATGGATTTAATAGTTATGTTATCCATTTCATGTGAAAGAAGGTTTGACCTCAAAAAAGCCCTTCCTTATATCAGTCCAACAGAACCTCTAATGGCTAACCTGTAAAAAAGTTCCCTGTGGACGTTGATCTCAAAGAGATTTGGGAGCAACACGTGTGTGGAATGGCCAGCAGATGCTCCAGAACTTTCATTTCCTGTTGCTGATTTCTGGGATCTTACGGTACAGCCATACTAATGCCACCAGACATCATGGCAGGAGATATTACTATGCCACGTCTCACTCACACGACATGTGCGCCATTTAGACATGTGCGAACGCATAATGTCCGATTTAGTTTTTTTAGGTATCCTGTCAAATAAAACAGGATTGTACTGTACTTGCTCTTTAAAACATCTGTGAATAATATTACAATGCATTGCAGTCTGTTTACAACAAAGTAAATCATACTAACTTAATGTAAACAGTTATCAAACGGGCTAGTGGTAAAAGGATGCTCATATGACAGATTGTGTGTTTTGTTTCGAACTGAAAGACACAAGTCCTGTGCTCCTAGGAGAGCACGAAATCTCTTTTCTTGGACTGCTATGGAACAGTTGAGTGTCTAATTTGAAGAAACCATGCCCCAATACCCTGATTGTGATCAAATGAAGGCTCACAACCAAAATGCTTTGGGTCTAAAATTTAGAGTTGTCTTGGGCATTTAGAAATGACCACATGGCAGTCATTCTGTGTCCTGATTATAAGTAGAAGAAATTACAAAGTCATACAACAAACATATCATATACTGGCCCCAAAGAGCATTTCAACACTTATGTATAACATCATCACATCACATCCAAAAAATAAACTAAGTGGCATTTGCTAACAAATGATTATGTTACTCTGATCAAACTATTCTTAGACATTTTTTTGCAATGACATTTAACAGGCCTAAGGTCTTTAAAGTGGATGTATGAGACCTTTAGATTCACATTAGATACAGGAAAACATCTCATAAATCTGTGCTGTGATGTTATATATCAGATATAGTTTAGTGCTCTCCTCCACTGAAAACGCAGTCTTTTACAATGAGTAAATATCTTGCATGTTTCCAGTGTGATTATCAACATGTATCAGCATGAATGTGGTGTCTGGTGCTGCTGACAGTACATGGAGGTTTGGAATGAGTGAGGTGACTCTAAGCATTCTACAATATATATATATATATATTTTTTTGCATTTCTCATTCCTTTGTTTGCAGGTCCTCCTCTCAATGTTTAATCTCATTCTCTTAAAGCCAAAAGACAAGGTCATTTACGCATTTTTTTCCTCTTCTGCAATACATTCAAATCCTGATCTTAATCCACATGGCAAGGCCACATGAAAAACAAGTAGGCTTAACATTATTATTACTATGATGACCATGCAACATTTTAAGTAGAACGTTAATAGTGTAGCATTTAAAAAAAAAAAAAAAAAAAAAAATATATATATATATATATATATATATATATATATATATATATATATATATATAGGTTAAACCCATGTTTTTTTTTTGTTTTTGTTTTTTTGAAGTTGGGTAAAATGCATAAAGTTAGACTTGAAAATGGAACAGAACAAAATCTAAAAAAAAATTAAACATTAGATCAAAAGCTTTTATTGATAAGCAAATTCTAAAATATTAACACATTTATAGACAAGAGTGAGAATATTGAGTCAGTTAAGTTTTAAGTGCAAGAATCCAAACCATTCTTAGAAACTATAAGATGGGTATGATAACTGATGAAAAACTGTCTCGACTTCAATGGAAAAGCCAAAGTGAACACTGCCGCCCTGCTGGCCAACATCAATACATGCAATGAGAACAATAGCAAGGCCCTGCTTCTCAAGGATTGGACTGAAGTAAAGAGCCATTCTCACATGGAAAATATGAATCAATGAATAAATAAACAAATGTTTATGTTTACCTTTGTAAAACTGTTATCTGAGAATCATCCAAGTTACTATGCCCATTCAGGTATCACAGTACTGTAACTTTCCATTCTCTGAGAAGAGACCTGAGAGGTTTTATTATGTATTTAGAGAGTTTGGTTTGACTAAAGCACCTAGGATTTTAGCACACATTAAGAATATATTTGATGAAATTCACTCACAGGCCATGCGGATAGAGTTCTGTACTACTGATGCTTATCAGCCAACAGATAAGTTGATATTCTAAGATTCATAATAACCTGCCAGAGGGAAGAAACCTGAAATAGGCATAATGCAATTTGTTCTGTACTAAAGATTCATTCAAGATTTATGTAGCCCAGAAAATTGTAGTAGTTTGGATTCACCAGCCCAGTTTTCTCACTGCCCTGTAAATGACCTTGACAGATTGAGCCCATCTGAGCACAAATCATATGCCAATTATCAACAATTAAAAGACTAAATAAATAAATCATAACTGTTGAGTCTTGTTGAGAACTTAAAATCATTTAATTTAATTCTTGTCTTAAACATGAAAATGTTTTCAATGTATTTAAAACACAAAGATGTATTCTCTGAAAACAAGTCCAAGTTTAAGATGATATATTTTGAGAATGTTCAGATATTTTCATTGGAAACTGATTTTTAAATACAGTGTAATATTCTACCATAAATACATGACATGTAACATATTAAGAATTAATTCCCCGATTTTAAATAACATCTACGACATGGCCAATATTTAACTGAAACAAGGGAATTAATTAAGCAAATGTGGCCACAAATGAATAAGTTTTGGCAACAAATTCAAAATGTGTCCCCAATATTTATTTCAGTCTTCTGCATGTCATGTGCGGACCTCTGTAAATGTATTTTTCAGTATGTACATTATAGGAAGTATTTTTTGGGTCATATTGAACTGTGTAGTAAAGCAATCATGGCTTAAAATAAATTTTTGTTTATATTACTCTGAGCACTGTGGGAATCTGCTTTGATGTATACTGACACCTTGTGGTGTGGATGTATGCAAAAGCAACAGTTCTCAGTTATCAACACCATTGTAGAAATGCGCTTTTCAAAGTCAGCCTGCTTCTTTTCACAGTCAAGATTAATTTAGTCCACAAACAAAGGTGTTCTGTCTCAATATGTTGGCCCACACGAGGTCACCCTCTTTACACATTCAGAAAAAAAGATAGAAAAGCTTTCACTAGTATGGTATTTTTTAAAAGGGACACTTTTTTTTACCCTTTTACCCCTAAAAGAAACATAATAGTACATTATAGGAATATATTAATACATAATTAATACATACTAGTACCTTTTTAAAAGAGTACTGCCCCAGTGACAGATTTTGTACCTTTGCCACACATGTCTGATGCAATGACTTGCAACTTCATAGGTATAATAGACTTTAAACATATTTAATAGGGGTAAAATAGTGCATGTAAGGTGTATCAGCATAAGGCGAAGTAAGGACAGATCAGTGGTGTTATACCTAGCAAGGGTGGCATGAGGACACAAAGTATGAGAGAACTTCACTCAAAGCGGAGGATCTGAAGAGCAGATTTAGAATTGAATCTTATACTAAAGCTCCCGAAAGCAACCTGAAAAAGTGATCTTTAGGATATGGGGAGAAAATCCACAACTGAAATGGATATAATGTTTCTGTTTTCTTTTCATAAAGTACAACCTGGAGGACATATCGATATTTTAATGAACAAAGCCACAGAGTGCCCAGACACACACATTCTTCAAAGTTCACCTGCAGTAGTGGATGGGTGATTAATATTCATGTTGTAATCATCATGTAAAAGTTCAAAGTAATAAACGTTAGATTAAATTAAATAATAAAAGCAGATGGAACTATGAATATAACGGAATAAAGCATACATATCATGAGATGCTGGACCTTGGAGATACCAAACAACTCACAGATAACAAGTTATTGCATAGTATGTGGTCTTACAAAACAAAACAAATCATATGAAGACAGAAAACAAAATAAACACTTGCCTGACGCCATCATACATAAATTGGCACAATAAAATGTCAGATGTGACAGGGTGTGAATTTATTTTACAAGTTAACAAGGCATTCAATGGAAGTCTACAGTCTATTTATAATTGAAAATGATGGTTTAAGGCTGCACTCCGCTAACAACAGGAAATAAAAACAGGATGCTACCAGAGACTCTCATCAACCAAAATGGGAGAACTGCTTCTATCTTTGGAGGTTAAAGACATGCCTAGAATCATTTAACATAGATATTACAAAAGCATTTGCTTGCATATGAGCCAGTTTGAAAAATGACATCATTGTGCAATCAAATATATTTCAGGTGAACAATGCTTTAAAGTCTTTATGATGAGATGAATGGATGTGGGAAGCCATGAACTGCGGGCAGACAGGTGGCTCTCACCTCAGCCCTGCGGCCAGTTTCTGCATGGCTGCTTCCCGCTCTTCTGCGTTCTGCTGCGAGCGTCGCAAAATGTTGCGCAGCTCCTGCAGGTGGTCAAGCGTGCCCACGAGCTCACCGCGGACCGTCTTCATCTGACTCTCCAGCAGCTGTGTGCGGTGGAGGGAGTTACGACGGTCTCGCTTGCTGCGCTGGACCTTCTGCTCCAGATCAGACACTAAGACCAGAGCATACAGATCAATGACTCTGAACAGTCATTCTTCATTCATAATGATCATTTGTCAACAATTGGCACAAAACCATGAAATATAGCCTTTATAATGTGTGTGTGTGTGTGTGTGTGTGTGTGCTCTTGTTTTCGTGACATATCAGGACACAACTCTGTATAATGACATGGGTATGACACAGGTATTACATGGAGAGGGTGACTTATGAGGACATAACCCATGTCCCCATTTTTCAAAACGCTTATAAATCATGCAGAATGAGTTTTTTATTTGAGAAAGTAAAAATTTACAAAGTTTCCTGTGAGGGTTAGGGTTAGGTGTTGGGTTGGTGAAGGGCAATAGAATATACAGTTTGTACAGCATAAAAACCATTACACCTATGGGATGTCCCCACTTTTCACTTTTCATGTGTGTGTGTGTGTGTGTGTGTGTGTGTACTTAACCATGTTTTGGGGCCAAATTTGTACCCAAAAGTGAGCTAAACCTCACAAAATCTCCAAAAACCTCTCTTTGGGGATGTCTTCATTTGTAAAACTGGTATAAAAATAAAATAAACAAAGCTTTTTCTTAAATTGTAAAAATGCACAAAGTTTCCTGTGAGGGTTAGGGTTAGGGGTAGGGTTGGTGAAGAGCCACAGAATATACAGTTTATACAGTAGAAAAACCAATACACCTATGGAGAGTCCCCATTTAGATAGCTAAGTAAACGTGTGTGTGTGTTTGTGTGTGTGTGTGTGTGTGTGTGTGTGTGTGTGTAGTCTCTCTCTCTCTATTTTTTTTTTTTTTTGGGTCCGCACAATGAACATCAGTGAACAGTTTAAATTAAACTGAAAAAGAAAAGAAAATTAATAAATAAACAAATACAACCTCTGTTTTCCCACTATAAAGATCCATTTGTGGAATGTACATTAGAAGTAAAATATTATTAGAAATTAGACAATTTAGAACTGCCGAGTCTTGTGGAGAAAGTTTTGAATTCTTGACCCATTTGTGTTTTCGTCTTTTTTAACACAATTATTTTAATATAATAATAAATAATAATAATATTAACAATAAAAGAATAAAGTGTTTAAAACGCTGAAATTTTATGTTTAAAATGAAGAAGATTTTTTTGCAAGAACAATAAGCTTATTTCTAGAATATTCTATGTAAACAAGTCATATATTTGTTGAAGTTCACTGAAAAAAAAATCCTACAAAAATCATTTATTTACATTTTCATAATTATGTTTCATTGTAAGTTTTTCTTTTCTATTATAGATTTTATCTGAAAGAGAAAGACTATTAAGTCTAGTCATTTTGGTTACCAAATGTTTCTTGTTTTAAAGTCTAGATTTTTTTTTTTACATTTATTTAACTGTACAGCAAGAAGTAAAGTAGAGATCAGTATTTGACATTAAATCTGAAGATTCAGAAACAGACCCAAAGTGTCACCACAAGCTTTGCTTTCTGCTTCCGTCTCAGTCTTCTTCTCCAGCAGGCCTTTGGTTTCTTGTAGCATCTTGTCCATACGAGCCAGCTGAGAGGCGTTGGCTCCGCTGGCTCTCTCTCTCTCTCTCTCACTCAACTCTTCCTTACACTTACTCATCTCCTCAAAAGCATACGGTCAAACACTCGACGATGCTAGCAGAAAGACGACGACTCCAGAAGCCTTAAAACAGAATCCAACTTTGATTTTCCTGCTACTTTGAAAACAAAATATTACAAAAAAGACAAATCTTTGACGTTCAACCAAACACAACAGTTTCATTCAGTTTCCTGTAATAGTCTCCCATTGTGTTTTTTCTAATGCTTGCCTATTTCCCCGGTTAATTTGAAAGTATTCTGTATCAACCGAAGCAGTTCTATAACTGTAAATATTCTCTCTGCTAGAAAGGAGAAGATGGTCGTCTTTTATACTTGTTATCGAGAGCAAACTTAGCCTGCAGGCAAACAAACAAAGAGTGAATAGAGAGCCATGGCAGTCATGAGACCAGCCTGATTCACAGCCATCAGCATCGTGGCTTTTTACACTTCGCCACACACTAACGGACAATGCAGCCAGGCATTCTGTGTAACTCAACATTAAAAACGGTTTAATCAATACCATGATGTTCCTGTTAAGTGTGATTTTTACACAACTAATCCAGGTGTGTCTCTCACATAGCTTATGGAGCTCTGAACACAAATAAGGACTTTAGACTCTCTCTCGTCTGTCTGAGGGCATCACGACGCAGAGCACAGCACCTCTTCATGTCAATAAGAATAAAAATACATGGCTTAATCATAGGTTATTTATTAAAGAAGCCCTAGCTCTGCCAGGAGCACTTCCTTCCCTGTTCGATCTCTTATTGAGGACAGTTTAGTCAGTCTTGTGATGAGTCACAAACACTTTGTTGGCAGCATGCATAGTCAGCAGGAGACAGAGGATGGGTGTCCTTCTCACATGCTGGCACAAGAGTTTCGATATCTGGGACAGCATCACCACTTATAGGCTTAAGTATGCAGGTGATGAATAATGCAGTTTAATAAGCATGATTCAGGGATCAGATTATGGAGCTCTGCTATACTTTTGGTAATGTGAACATGAAGGTTATATTTACTTACTGTGGTGACATTTAGACAGCATTGTTATTGTTAACCAACTAAATATAATTTTTGGTAATAAAATATTTTTTTTAATGAAAAACTTAAATAGCTTAAACTTAAATAAATAAATAATGAAATGAAAATTAAACATTTTGCCTTCGCAACTCAATTGTAAGTCGAAACTAAAACTGGAGAAAAAATAAACTTAATTAATGCTATACAGAATCATTAACAAATAAAACTGACAAAAGCTAATATCAACATTACCTAAGCTAAAATTAAAACTGAAAATATGTAAATAAAAGCGGTTTAAATATGAATAAATACTATAATAATATATAATACTAAAATAAGATTGCAAGTAGATATTTGACATTTCTGTTTTTAATGTCAGCAGTGTGAATAATGTTGGGTTTCACGAGTGTGATCTCTTTTATTAAAAAACAAAATTTTCACTATGTAACTTTTTCTGTTCAAAGTTTGCAAATTGTATATTATGAGCGAGTACATCATAAATTCATCTACCAAACCGCCTTTTTGTTTTATCCGAAATCAATACGGTACATTTATAATAAGTGGTTATTTTTGGACTATTGTAGCCTGATCGGGTCGTCATCGCTGCGGAGTAACACATACCTGCGTGAATCGCCTTAGACATAAACTTGGAGAAGTAGCTCCGGTTAGAATATTCTTCCGCGGGACGCGTGCAATTCTGTTTATTAACAAAGACTATAGAATTTAGAATCTTAATATAAAGAGACTTCGTTATTAACCGCTAGAGCGCCAACATTTACACAGAGTTTTACATAGGTTTATTTTATGGCCTACAAATAAATTAATTAATAATTTTAAGTAGCCTATTTTTTATCGCCGATTAAATATTTGATATTTAACATATCAAAAATAATCAAACAAATGTAATAATTAAAAATAATTATTTTTAAATATGCACGTTAAATATTTTAGTCCTGTCTGCACTGTGGGTTATTCTTTTTTTCTTCTTCTTTTTTTCTGATATGAATAACACTTATGTATGTGTGCTTGTGGCTTAGGCTACAGTTATGTGACTGAAACACATATGGACCTAGATTTACCACATAACATGATCAAATATCATCATATTTTCCATAAAATCACATACTTTATGATTGCATTAATATTGTTATAATGATGACATATAATAAGCTAACAAAATGTTGAGAGAGTGAACCAAGAAAACATGTCTATTTATTTCGTTACACCCGCTGAACCCACACTGGACTCTTCAGCTGAACACTGGGAGCATTATAATATCACAAATGAGATCTACTGATTAAAAGAAAAAAGACTCATTATGACTCAAGGCCTCGGGCTTGTGCTTCCTTGTAAAAGGCTGATTTTATTTACTTTGATCATCTTGTTATATATCAGGTTAGTTAAAATAGACATACAAGGCAAAATATTTTGAGATGATGTAAAGCCATAGAAAAAAAAAATCAAAACAAATACATCATCTTGGAGTTTTAAATTGACATGTCATGTCATCAGAGCTGAAATATCGTTCTCTGGGAGAACTTGTAGGATTTATGGGCTGGTTTATTATTTTGGCATTTGACAATGCTTTTATGAAGGACCTTGTGTGGCTATTTCTCTCACCGGAAATGAAAAAAAGTATGTCCACTTTTCTGCAGCTGCTGCAAGTCTGACCTTCAGTCCACCTGCTTGAAATTCCTCCTGACAGCAAAACAATGTGGGCTCTAGAAACTTCACTTGCAATTAAAAAGACAAATGAGTTTAGCCGAACTGCAGCGGGTGTCGCAGCCCTGAAGAGGATTACCAAGTTTTACACAAGAACAGATGAGCCGAAGATTATGTAACTTGTACTAACACACTCCTCAGTTACTCCTGGTTATGTGTGTTAATTGGATCTGTCTCCTTGTCATGTTAGAGTGGTGTCATCATATTACATTCAAAACATATGCTGTTTTTTTTTTCTTCAGAAGAAGCTAATAGATGACATTTCTGTTATAATTGCATATAATCAGAGGTACAATATTCCAGCATTTTACACTGAAGCCCACTGTGTAAACGATTCCACTGATAATCTCTGCTTTTCTCATCAAGAAGAGCATTTTTAGAATTTTGGATAAAGGTAGGCTGCTCTTTCACTGAAAAAGTATATTGAAAAAGGACATTGGAAAGTCTCAATGGATCTCCAAACATAACATTTCGAGTCATTACACTAGATTTTGGTTAAGCACATTCATTTTTTCCATAACCAGAGTTTAGTCAGAGAGCATTTTCCAAACTTGTTTGTCACAGTCTACCATTCTTGTGGTTTTCCTCTTTAACTGTGAGGAGCAAACATCTCCACTAGATGGAGACAAAGATAGATAAGACCACCACCAGAAGCTAATCTCAGGTTCATTTTAACCGTGATTATAAAATAAACACCTTAGTCCTTAGTCCTTAGTCAGGCGAAATAGTGCCATTTAAATTAATGAGAATGCTAGCTTTCTATTTGTATTACAGACCTTCTTCTGAAGAGGTATCGCCTGTCTATGTCAAGTTTCTCACACAGTTTGGCTCAGAAGCAAGTTCATGCTCACCCAGACAAAAGCACATTAACAGCAAGTCTTGCTCTCCCTGTCACGCTGACCTGATTATGCTGTGAGTAATTAGCTGTATAGTGGCAGATCCTGTTTGATGTTTTGTTTATTGTCTCCCGGCCCAGATTTTTAGCTGACGTGGTTTGGCACATCTCCTGTAACAAATGAAGTGAATCAGAGCCGCACAGTTTCCTACACTCATTTCAAGGATTATGTAGAAAGAGGATACAGAATCAGAACTGTTGGTATGGACTTCCTGGAGGAATAGGGTTTTGAGGACGAACTGCTGGCCTGCTCAGCTCTGCATAGTGTGTGTGTGTGTGTGTGTGATTAATTATTCTTCTCAAGACACTTTTACATTTACTTTGCAAGGGCACAGATGACTGATTTTCCCTTCAGTGCTTCCTGTCAGCCTCAGCACTGAAGAACAGACTAATTTATAGCATGGGCAACCTTTCTTCTGTCCTTAAAAGTCTGTGTCCTTATTTAACTGTTCAGAAGATACAGAAATACATACGCCTTCAACCATCAAACAAATAAATAAAATAAAATCTATCTATCTATCTATCTATCTATCTATCTATCTATCTATCTATCTATCTATCTATCTATCTATCCTAAAATAAAAATCAGTTACAGAGAGGCATCTAGAATGAAAATGAATGGGGTCAGTCCATAAATGTTAAAATACTAAGTTTCAACCATAATTATTACCATAATTTAAGTTTAGGTGAAAAAAAAAATATATATATATATATAAATTAATACCATCTCTGTGTAAAGTCGTATCCAGTTTTACAAATTTGCTGCCTAACATGACCGCATAATTCACAAGAACCGTTTTTCAACGTAAATTATACATGTGCAAAATACAGTCGCAAGAAAAAGTATGTGAAAGAATGTGAAATTGGTTGGTTATCTGCATTAGTATCATGACTGATCACAAGTATAGACAAACACACTGTGCTTATGCTTACACAAACAACAGTTATAATATTTAATGTCTTTACTGAATACATACAAAGTGCTGTGGAATAGATAAGTGAACTTTACATTAGTAAGTGAACTTTTTGTTAATTTACTTTTTTCCCATTCTTAGTGCCTGCAATAACCTTTTGTAGTTATATATATATAAGTATAAATAAAAGACAGCAAAATTTAAACACAGCTTTTATTGTCTTAAATACAACAATGAATGTAAACCAGAACAACTTACTCTCTACACTCAGTTCAAAACATGTTAGAAGCGTCATCATTCAGAGACAAAAAGAGCAACAAGAAAATGCATTTTTGGTATTCTACAAAGATTCAAGCAACACCCATCAAGTAAACAATAGAGCTTAGAAAACTGCCCACATGCAAAACAACCGCACAGAGGTCATTGTTCCAGTCCTTGATATAGTATAGTACCTGTACAATGAGAACAAAATGGCATGTGACTTCGGTCAAGCTTCAGCCGATCGGTCTTTCTCTTCTAAGAGTCCTATCAAAACATTGGCTGTATTCCAGTCCCGGAGGCCATCAGTGATGTGTCTCCAACTCAACGATGGTCCACTCGCCCTGTGGAGATGCAGCGTCCTCAGGAGAGAAGCTGGTCACAGTGATGCTGGTGGTGGAGTCCTCCAGTGGAGAAATAAGCTCGGCCCAGCGCTTAAATGTGTCCTTTTCATGATACAAGTAGTCCTGCTCATTTAAACAGTCTCGAGACAAGGACAGCGTCTGCTTGATCAGATACTGCGCAAGGTTCAAATCCTCTGGGACTGAGTTTATGACGCCCAGATTGGATTCTTGGTCAGACAGTAGCTGTCGAAGCAGACTCCAGTCTTTCTCTGCAAACCTACTGTCTTCGCTATCCACTTCCTCTTTAACGTCCTCTGTCTCTACTCCTTTACCCTCCTGACGTGACTCCTCCTGTTGGGGACCATTACTTCTGTCAGCATCCATGCCTTGTTCGAGGGCTTCTCCCAGGTCCATCTCGTAAATGGGGGACAGGGCTTTAGACGGCCGCCGGTCATGTGTGCAGGTTTGATCCAATGTGTCACAACCATCAAAGTCCCCTAAAAATAATTGACAATACTGCACAATGACCAAGAGTTTTATCCTTACGTGGGCTTTTTTATTTGATTTTTTAGGGTTGTTTCTAGCTCCACATGATGTACAAAATCACCCCTAGTGCAACTGTGTCCTCCGTGATGCAGTTAAGCTCGAAATATCAATCCTTTTAAAGATTAGATGGAAAAAATACTTTGTCTTAGGCAGTTTTCATGTTTCATTGTCATTAATCAAGATCTGATACAATGACACATGCTTTACAATTAAGCAGATGTGCAAATCCAATGTTTTCCATTGAGCTTTCTTTAGGATAAGGATGGACAGCTGCCATAAAGGTGATGCACAGAAGAAAGCCTACACTGAATGTGTCTCTTTTGTTCACAAGTGCTGTAACAGTAAAAGAAAGGCATGTTTTTGCCAGCCCCTGTAGTGGCTACAGCATAACTGAAGTTTTGTTCACATACAAAAGATATGAATTCTCTAGTTCTGATCAAACGGCGCATTTATTGTCCTTAAATATACACATTTAAATGCAAGCAAGCACTTAACGCTATTTAGTTTATTAGATACACTGAAAAAATGAAGGACATGCTGGCAAAAGAGTGCTTATTGCTTTACTTGGTAAGATATGCTTCTTATAAAGATAAAACTCCCCCAAAAACATTTACAGTAATTAGAATCATGATACAAGTGTGAAAAAAGAGAGACATGAGGAGGACCTTGAGACTGTATTTCTAGAAACACAACATACAGGAAAAAAAACAACAACTAATTCTACAGAAATACACTGAATTAAATGAAATCTACAACATAAAAATCTAGAGTTGAGGAAATGTTACCTACTACAGAACTACAGATGGTTGGATATGTTGTGAATGAGAAATCAAACAAATCAAAAAAACACACAGAAATGGACACAAACACGGAATGTCATAAATGAACAAAATCAATAATGGAAACCTAATATTGGCATGCACTTTTGACTTTTGACTATTGACTTAACAGACAAGAGTCTTGAAAAATAAGACAGCAACAGACTCAACATTGATACGGAGTATAAAAAAACATCCAAGTTGTTCTAACACATTCAAAGCATCATGGTCTCTGCAGAAGGTGTGGTCCGTTATGTGCAGTATTAAAAGGAAGCTTAGCTCACTGCATATTTGTGCATATATATTTTTTTCTATGTATATATTCGCTGGCCAAGTCACATAGAGCTTGTCTTTTGCATAAAGATCTCTCATGGAAAAGTCAACATTTAAATGACTTAGCCTATGAGGAAGAAGCACACTATTTAGTATGGATAATGACATGGTACAACTGTGACTGCCCAGCCATGCCACATAACAGATGGTCTGACTCAGCATACTTCACCACACACAGATAGATATTGTACTGTCAATATTAAGCTTGTAAACTTGTTAGTTGAATTATTTAGGGCATAGCGCCTCAGAAAAGGCAATTTATTTGTGTGTATAGCTTATAGAAATATTAGATTGCAAAGGATAGACATCTAAATAAGAGAATTAAAGGAAGTGGGGAAAGGAGGCAGTAGCGTGCTACTATCTACATCAATGAGCTATCAAGATTTAGCCCATTGAGGATGACTGGAGGTCAAAAGAATTATCTGAATATTTATGTTGAATGAGTCAGGATGGGAGACTGTGAGTAGATGTTTCTGAGGCTGCGTTCAGGGGAGATGGGCTCTAATGTTATACATTACCTGCTGGAGAGTGTGAGGGGGAGCTCGCAGTCAGCTGCGGCTCAGGTAAGTCTAGCCGCAAGTCAGCTTTTCTGCTGTCTATATGTTTGGACTGGAGATTGCCATACTGTTCCACCAGCCGAAGGTCCAGGTGACTAGGGCGCTCCTGAGCAGGAACATCACTGGTGTCTTTGTCTTGCACAGGGGCATCCGACTGATCATATGCACAATCCTCCTGTGGTGATCCCTGGAACTCTGTCAGAAATACTGCAGGTTTGGGCTCCTGTTTATTTTCCTGGTGGATGGAGATGTGGTTGGCCCTCACTGTGCTTGTGGACTGTTGGGAGCAGCAGTCTGTCTGAGAGTTGTGAGGTTCACCGTCGAAGACATCACCATGTGCAAAGGAATCACTTGACTGGTGTGTCGGAGTCTGGGCACCTCCTTCTTCACATCCGAGTTCCTCACACTCATCCACCGAGAGTAAAACAGAGCGACGGAAGTTAGAAGCTGACTGGTACTCTGGTTGCTCGTTCTCTTGTTCCGCAGGATCTTCAAACGCAAGGTTGACAATGCCTTGAAACTGTGGAGGTGGCTCGGGAATTGGAGGAGCCATTCCCCTCGGTAACACCTCAACTTCTGATCTTTCATCTTCAGTCTCCTCCTCGTCTTCCTCTTCCTCCTCTTCTTCAGAGGAGAAAAGCTGGTGGTCCTGCACGCCCTTCAAGTTTTTTAATGTAGTATCCATTTCACACGGTTCCTCCTCCACTGGCACCTCATCCTTTCTAATCCAAGAACGTGGCCTTTGACGCCCTACCTCTTCTTCACTTGTAGTTTCTGCCTCCCGTCCTCTGAGCCGTACCTCCACACGTAGTCCAGCCCCACTCTCGTACATCTTGAGCTCCTCGGGTGTGCTGGTGTCACTGCTGCTGCGACCCAGGAAGTCAGGGCAACGCATGGTCCCACACTTTGAAACGCCACGCTCATGGGAACAACAGTCGTCATCTTGCGAGCCCCCAGCATCATAATCCTCTGACCGTGGCTTTATGTCATCAGAAGAAGTAGTGGCACTGCCAGTCTCTGACTCTGGGCTAACTTGGGGATGAAGCCCATTCCATGAGTCCTCTAGGGGTGTCTCAGTGCTCCCTAGACTGCAAGGTGTATCAGGTGGGAGGTCTGAGTCCTTTGAGGAGTTCATGGAATTTAGGCCTTGTTCTGGTCGCGTGACATGGGTTGGAATGGCATGGCCTCTGGCCAGTCTACTTCCGCTTATATCACTCTGACCAGAGGTACATGTATGCATGTCTAAAGAAACTGACTGAGTCTTCACTTCTGTGCTACTTAATTTACTCACTAGATCTCTGCTTTTTTCCATATCTTGACCCGTATCAGAAGCTGCTGATATAGTCTCTGGAACTGTTTCTTGCTTGTCTAATTCAGATGGGCTGACTAGTGAATGCTGCTCCAGGGAAGAAGGAACTTTGGAACTCTCCAGAGAAGATGTGACCAGTTCCTTGCTTCTTGTCTTACTTTCGGTAGAATCTGAAGTCAACTGCTGAGTGTCCTTTTTGGAGTCTGAACGTTTAGGGCTGGATACCGAATCTTTCACAACAGTGCCTGGCTTTTTAGAGCCGGCAGGAGTTTTGCCGGCCCCTGAGGATTTTAGAGATGATTTTGTTGGAAGAGTTTCTGGAGCCTTCTGTTTAGGTCCTGTTTTGTTTGAGGCAGAAGGTGACTGCCTGGAGGAAGACGTGGAAGCTTTGACACCTGACCTTGACTCAGGGATGGCCTTTGTGGTCTTCTTTGTAGCTGCAGGTTTAGATATATCTTTCTCTACCTCTTTTCTTGGGGAAGCAGGCTTTCTAGAGCTAAGTGCTGAAACAGGTCTGGATGAAGCTGTTAAAAAGAAGAAACAGACTTGAACTCATTATGGTTAATAAGAAATTACTTTTAGATCCATTCTGAAGCTCGAATATTTCTTACCAAGGTTCTCTGACACAGTGTTTTTGCTCTTTGGATCTGAGCGGGATGCAGGAACTCCAGGTACCACACGACTGGTTGGGGTAGGTTTGGTCTTGGTTGATTTATTAGTGGGACTGTAAACACAATGAAGGGTCAAAGGGCTATCAACTGGAAGAAAGTGGAGATGGTAAAAATAGTAGTGCAAATGTGAGGATCACAGCCTCGTTGTTAACATAGCTCACCTGCTAGTCTTGTCAGTGTCTGGTTTTTGAGCAGGTTTGGTCAGAGGAGATTTTGTTGTTGCCTTGGCTTGAAGTTTTGACCTGATGCCTAGATTATAAAAGGATTATTAAGTTGTTACGTCCACTCAACATTTTATACATTTCTTTGCATGTTGACTATACAGAATGTAGTTATTTCAATTTTAAGACAATCATTTAATTTTTTTTTACATTTAGCCCATAAATTGAATTAAACAGAGCATTATCCATCACAATCCTGGTTTCAACATTGTCTGCACAAAAAATTAATAAATTGTGATATTTTTTTGTACCTTTTTGTAAACTGGTATTTGTCCTGAGGAACGTATGTGTTATCTAAACCTACATTCCTTAAGAACTGGGAGCAAGGTAACAGGCTTGTACAATTTTAGTAGTGTTAAGCAGCTTAATGATGAGCTAAAACCTACTCTGCTGACCAAAGTCTCTCTGAGTCACAGAAGTCAGTACCAGGCAAACACCAACTAATGAGCAGGGAAAAGGGAAGAGATACTGTATCTATATATATATTTTTACCTCTGGATTTCAAGATTCAGAACTTCTCATCTGCAGTACATTCCTTCTCTCCCTTGCCTTCCTTTTCTGTTCTAAGTTTCTAGTTTTATTGTAACTCAGAAGCACAGATCATACTATTAATTAACTTTTACTTACAGGGACAGAAGAGTGAACATGAGGGGGTAATCTCTAATATCAGGATCTAACATGGGAAACTGAGGATATCTTCTTGACTTCCAAGGACTTGCAGCTGTTTTTAGATCTGAATTTCTGCTCGAACTGTTTCACTGTTTCTGGTTTTGCTGGATACCTCCACTCTTCACAGTAAAACAAGGATTAGCTTGAAAAGTAGTACAGTGTAAATTTGTCTAAAGCATGGCTGGACTGGGATGCAATTTCAGGCCGGGAAATATCACACTCATCCAGGCCATCCTATACAGTATACCCACAACAAATTCTGAAACCACAGACAACACTATTATTTGTTTGGCCATCACATAAAAAAGGTCTAAATCCTTAGTCTGGGGCCGTTGAAAATAATTAAAGGTTCTCTCTTGAACTGTACCTTCACTTCCCTTTTCCTTTTCCTCATTTTCCCCAATATCTTTGCCTCTCCTTTTATTTCTTGTACCTGTCACTTCTTCACCAGCATGTCTGCTGTTTGGAACAGAACTTTGTCCACCTTGTTGCAAAACAACCATCTCATTGCCATTTGTTAGCACAGAATGCTGTTATTAATCTTAAAATAACTTAAATGCCCAAGATTTAACAAACCTACAGAACATTTCATGCCAATATTTTAAAACACATTTTCTAAAGTGCCTAAATGTCACAATTTGTACAAAATCTTTATTGAAAAATCCTAATATAGAAGACACTATTGCATTATTAGACTGCGACTCATATTTTTTTGTTTCTGTATGCTCCAGCTCCCTCCCTACAATAAATCCATATGAATATCTGTCTGCTAAATTTATTAATGAAACTTAAATCAAGAATTGTGCCCACAGTATTCTGACTGATGATAATAATGGGGTGCTCCTGATAGCCTAACAGCAGTTTAATAGCCTACTCAACTAGGTTAATAAAGACAAAACTACAGAAGCGTATTTACTGATGAAACTGACCTGCACTTGAAGCCCTGAACAGGTCAGTAATTTTACTACATTTCACTGCTTTTTCTGGCCGCTTCCTCTCCTTCCTCGAGTCCCACGCACTGATTACTCAGTTCGAAACCATTTAACGGAAATCCGATTCGTATAGCGCTGCCAGACAAGACTAATCAATTTATTATCGTATGACAAAATTGGAAATCATCACTTTGGTACACTGGGAAGGCAAAAAATATGTATAATAATAATAATAAACTAAAAAAAACAAAAAATCTGCCAAAATCAGCAGATCGACCAAATTCGGTGCTCCCTATGGCCAGTGCGGGCCTGCTCTAATGGTAATTATGAATCCAGGTAAATTCACCTGTTGGTGTACTGTGGCCATTCTTGCGAGGACTCCCAGCGCTGTAGTCAGGTGAGGTGCTGCCAGAGTTAGATGGAGTATTCTGAGCATTGCTCGCTGATTCCTGAGGCAGATCTTTCCCTGACATTGTGTTCTTCTGCACTTTTCCTCCTTTAGTCTGGCTAGCCGAGAGATCAGACCCAGCGGGGGAAGACTTTGGCCTTGCTCCTGGGTTTGGCTTCCTGTCCATCACTGACTTCCCTGTGGGTGAACCACGGGCACCTGAAGCGGTGGAATTCTCCTGTTGAGCACCACCACCAGTGCCATTCAACGCTGGTTTAACAGTAGACGTAGTCTTGGTTTTAGCTGGCGTTTGAGTTGGCTTAGACTTCTCATTTTTACTTCTAAGTGAGGTGTTGTTACTAGCTTTTGTTTTGCCAGACGGAGCCGTGTGAGCTGTTGGCCCCAGAGCATCAGACTTCATGGTGCCTGATGCTGCAGCTACAGATCTCGCAAGGGAAGCACGTGGACCCTGTGATACCTTAACAGGAGGATGAGTAGGGCTATCACATGGAGATGAAGTGCCCGAGAGGCATTTTGTAGGTTTCTGCTGCAGAAGGGAGAGAGACGGAGAGAGAACATAGAAAGGCTATGATGGCTTTGCTCAATGTTAATCAGATCAGCAACCCATTTGACATAGTAATCTCAGATGTATAAGACCATAGAGCACAAAACCTTGATCTTTGGATTAAAGGCTAAAAAGCATATTCTTCAAAAAAAAAAAAAAAAAAAAAAATGGACAGCTGTTTCCTTAGCCCACGGTCTCTGTATCCATATCACTTTGGTCATATATACATATTGTTTATTTAAAGCTCAATAATGAAGTGTTTTTTCATCTGCCCTTGTAAAACCAGTAGTCATTGTCTATATTTTGGCAGCAAAACACATGCATATTTATACTTTCTATGGGTTTCTTTTCTGGCCATCCTTATTGTTGAGCCCTGACAACAGCAGCCTTGAAACTCATAGTGACATTGAATCTGTCATCTTTAAAAAAACAGAACTCTTTTTATAAGACTAAAAACAAGCAAACAAACAAATACACTTTCTTTAATTGAATATTTCTCCCAGAGAATCCAGATTTGTTTTCAGGATCAGTAATTCTGCGGCAACTTCCCTGAATCAACCTTAACGTTGTTGTGATGAGACAGCTCTCAATAAAACAGCCATTTAATTTCAGTTCAATCAGCTCGTCTTTCAGTAAAAGAAAACCTTTTAAAATCAGAACTTACAATTCTATCAGAGCCTATTGGCAGTTTATCAATAGCTGATGCTGATATAGATATCTACAAAGCTGATTGGCTGAAAAAATGCAGATAGATACACCAGATAGAATAATTTAATTGTACATAATATTTACTCAACATAATAATAATAATAATAATAATAATAATAATAATAATAATAAAAACAAATAATTCAGTTTATTTCTGCAGAAAATTACAAAATGACCACATTTTGGCTAATTAATCAACCTGGGCCAAAATACTCTTTATGTATCTCATCATTTTTCAGTTTTACCAAAATAAGCAACAGAATAAAAATTACCTGAGAGCTGGTGAGCACAGGTTTTCTTCCAAGCCGTCTACAGTCTCCTTTATCAAGAGCAGCTGAGAGGGTTGGTGGAGGGAGGAAGGAAATAAAGACTAATGTTAGATTACAGACAGCTTCAGTTTAATTAGAACATCCACTCCTGCATAATCAACATTCGCCAAACATTTCCTCAATCAGACATGCAAATACTTGCAATCAGTCACAACCCCGATCAGTAAAAGTGGCAGCACTGCTCTGCAGAGAACCACTGATTCCTTACTCCTTCATCTCAGATAGAGACGGCGCAGATCTAGCCTTTGATCATCTCACAGCTTATCCAGAGCATTCTTGAAATCATCAGAAAAGAAAAACAAAGACCTAGGCTTCGTTCCCAGCAATACAACTGAGCTCTAATTTCACTGCTGTCATCCATGAAATCAATCCAAATCATGGATCAAACATCTCCTGTGAAGGAATGCAGCTAGAGTGTCTGTGATTGCTGTTGCACGATGAATGCTTTGCATATGAGTCACCGCATTTGCATGCCTTGAAATATGTGAGGGACTCTTTATAAAGCGCAATCTTGACACCCAAAGCAATGCATAATTTATGCACTAGCATATTTTTCCACCTGCAGGATAGAACAACAGAAAATCCACTGTGGACCCCATTCTCCAACCCTAACCATGGAAATGCTTAATGTTTTGATGTGACTGTATTCTAGCTCTCTGGCTCTTATTAAAGGACTGCTGTTGAAGGACTGACAGGAGCTGGAGGTTATCTCTCACCAGGACTGGCTTCCCAATATCCATGCAAAGGAGGGCTCTTCATCACTGCACTGGACCCATAAAAAAAAGAAAAAATCTAAAAAATACTCCTCCACAAATGTATACAAGCGCATTCAAACTGCTGCATAGTTTGAACACCAAGCTCCTATTGAAAGCTGTTCGTTTCTTATGATCTTCTCTCTTCTCCTCCTCTATTTTCTACTTTACCTTCTTCCCACATTATTTACATTTCATTTCAATTCCCCTTTCTTTTGCTATTGCTGCATTCTTACCTTTTCTCCTTGCTCTCCTTACCTGCGAGTATCTGTTCCCGATATCTGGGTTGTAGTGCGTCCCATCCTTCTGTGTGCCGCACTGCAAAGAAGGACTGAAGCAGGAAGGTCCAGAGCTTCGTGCGCAGTGAACACAGCTCACGCCTGAATGGCTAACAGAGGGACAGGAAGAGCGAGAGAGGGTGAGCAAGACAGAGAAAAAGAGAGTGAGAGAAGGAGAGAGGGTGGATACAACAGCAGGAGAACAGGAGCGAATCAGCAGCTGCTTCAAAGGCTGGTTGTCTTGGCAACCGATCGCCGTTGCCTCCCTCTACCCTTAACAGGATCCTCTCCAGCTAAACGGATGATGTCAGCAGCAGAGGCTTGTGTTCCCGCCTTCTGCACCGAATGTTCAGAAAAAAAAAAGAACCTCTGTTTTGTTTTCTTTTCAGATTCTGCCTCAGCCTTTCCATCCGCAGTTTATTTCTCCCACGCCCCTCCCTGCCTTCCTCTATAATGGACATGGAACCAGATTAGACATGGCCACACCCACGACTCTTGGTCTTTCTCAGACTAATCCATTCTGCCATTTCCCCCGGGATGTGAATGAACTCACAGAGAGACAGGAGATGGCCAGAGAGAAATACAGAAAATCAGAAAATGACGAGAGGAACGAGAGGTGGAGTTGTTTACCATGACCTTTTCTATTTGTAGTGTCACTTTACTGTAATCCGGCCTGGCCACGTACATGATCCTCCAGTTTAAATCCCAGGATCAAATGAAGTGCTTTGTACACGTGCCATTAAATACAGAGAATGTGCTCAGCAGACCGTTGCTGCAGGTATGTACTACTTGATGAAGCACAGAAAATCTCTCCATCAAGTGTTATAATAACTACTGCACACCACTGATGCAGTTAACATTTTAAAATCAACAAGAAATCATGATGTACCTTTTAAATGCATGTATTTACTTGTGCGTGTTTTCGATTCTTTATGAAAATGTATTGACAAAGTCTGAAATGGTTTTTCTTTTTCACAAATCCTACTTTTACAACAGTTTTCCACTATTCTGGTATGCCCAGTGCACAATAGTGCCGCCATGCTTTAAATATCCTGTTTCAATTGGAAAAGTAAAAACATGTATGTACAAGTACTGTAAATACAGAATGCACCACCTTTCAATATGAAAATTGATACAAGATGAAATTGAATTATGTATTCCTCAGACTTACTTTATATTTACCAAAACAGAACAGACAGTTCTGATCTTGAGTGCTTAATAAAAAAAAAATTGTTAATGAAAACCTGTATAAACATGTTATAAAAGAAGGCATCCGGGGCTGTGCTGTATTTTTAATAGAGTTATGGTTGAAGGGGCTGCAGGTATTCAATGCAGGTTGTGTCTAATCTCTGACAAACGACAGACTGGAAGAAGTCATTTACTTCCAGTGAAGAGCATTATGGGAGCTGTGTGAGCTTCTCACCATATGAGCATACAGAAAATAAAGATCCTGCAAGTGATGCTTTCCAATGAAAATATGATTGCAAAGAGAAAATAACCAATACTTTTGGACTAAAACTGTATTTCTTAAACACTATTTCTACAGAATTATGTCAAATTAATTATTTCTGATTTTAAAATAATTATTTTATAACAAATACATAATTATTTATGAAAACCTACTGTGCTTTTCTTTCAAACGTATTCGCTGTGCATTGTTTTGTGTGGATATATAATAGCCATCTTGTTTGGCTCAATAAAAATAAATGATTCATTTCCTAAACGATCAGAGTTGTAATTAAATGCTGCCTTACCTCCACATCCTCCTGATTGGCTTGGTCTTCTGTGATAACATCGAGCTCATTCGGGTCACCGCTCAGCCGGTTCACAGCAGTGAACAGGTCACAGCAGTTCTCCACAGTAACGCCCTCCCGCACGGCTACGCACACCTTCCTCAGGAGAGTGGGGTCACGCGTGAACTCCTCTCTCTGAAACAGTACACGTCTCACTGTCATAGCTGACAAATCATTGTCTATCATATCCCTAAACATCATTAATTGGTCGTACCCTTCGGAGATCGTGGAAGGCAGTGGTGTGTGTGACCCGGGGCAGGTGTGTGACAATCATCTGCAGACACTGTTCTTGCAGTTCACTAGTCAGACTCAGCACCTGCTTGGCCCATTTCACCTCCGGCAGGCTGCCAATCAGCTGCTCGCTGCCACACAGCACAGATACGACACTCTGCAGCGTCTGAAACACATCACAATGTTACACACATACTCTGAAAAACATCTTCATAGACACAGACATTGTCTCATTCATAGAATTCATCTTCCCTGCTTCTCATGCTGGTTGCACTGTTAGCGACTGCTAATTTCCTAGTGTAATCCAATATGCTTCAGCAGTGGTTCAAATCTAGGCTAGAAATCAGGAGGGGGGAAACCCGGTGTTATACAACTACACTTGGCTGACTGCAGCTGCTGAAGTTCTGGGTCTGTGTGTCTGCGTGAGAGAATTTTAGGGGACTGCCAGACTATGAGTTAAGTGAATGAGCTGTTTGTGGCTTTAACGCACACACACAAAGCCGCTCAATCAAGACCTCTAATTACTCTTTAGTCAATAGGCATCCTCAAAACAGAGGCCACAGCTCATCAAGACAGTAAGGAATGAAAAGAAACATGGGTAAAAAAATGGGATATAAAGATCAGAATAAAAACAAAAGTCAAAGGGAAGTCCCCACCGCAAGAGAAAACAAATATGTGTCTGTGAAGATTACACACCATGTTTTTGGTGACAGTATTAAGGCAATCTCTCTGTAGTTCTGGAGGCAGGAGTGCAAAATTTCTATCTGACCAGCACTTCACAAAGTGCTCAGCTACCCATCTGTGGATGGAAACAAACATCAAGAGCGTCAGCTTTTATTTTCATTTTTAATTACAAATAAGTCAAATGTGAAACTTCCTGCACAATTCCTGCTAAGCAACAAAATTAGCTTTTTCCACTGTCACAAAAATGTATTTTAAGTTACAGTGAAATGAAATCTAGTTCAGCAAAAAAATTTAATCCTTCATAATTTACCCACTTTTGTGTCATTCCAAACCTGTAGTTTTTTTTTTTTTTTTCTCACAGAAAGAGCTTTTGAAGAATGTCCAGTTTACTCCATAAATCCAGTATGGTTTGCTTCAAAAAGCAAAAAACTGTACCCTAAAATTGTAAAGATTATACATAAAACTTCATGTACCTCTAAGCTATTGTACATCCTTAGAAGACTTGGAATATAGTGCACTAGTCATATGAAATATTTTTGTAGCACGTTTATTGTTTTATAGTCTTTTTCTCTTTTTGGAACTTGTCAGCATTAATCTGTCAATATAAAAAAATTCTGTTAAATATTCATGCCAAACATCTGTGTTCAAACAAGAGAAGAAAAAACATTTCAAACAGCATGTAAAAATGATAATAGAACAGCTTAGGGTAGGTGAAATAATCAAAATCTTAAAGGGATAGTTCACTCAAAAATGAAAATATTGTCATCATTTCCTCGCCCTTGTGTTGTTCCAAACCTGTAAAGGTTTCTTTCTTATTTTGAACATCATAGAAGTTATTTTGAAGAATGCTGGTAATCAAATATTAATAATCAAATAATAGTAATAATCAAATTTTACCTAAATTTGTTACTTCAGACTTATGTGCCTCTAGAAGCTTGCATTCTGCAAGTGAACATCGCTTGATTGTGCCATCCCAAAGAAGCACAAAGTCACTTCTATGGACTTTTAAATTAAATGTTCCCTTCTGGTGGAATGAACTTCCCAACTCAATCGGAGCAGCTGAGTCCTTAGCCATCTTCAAGAATCGGCTTAAAACACATCTCTTCCATCTTTATTTGACCCTCTAACTTCAGCACTCACTATTCTATTTCTATTCTTTAAAAAAAATCTAACTACCTTTCTAATCTTTTTGTATTCTATTTTCTTTTAATTAATTATGCAATTGTATGTCTGTGTGTATGTGTAAAGAGTGTAACTAGCTTGCTCTATTCTTTTTTTTATTCTATCTATCTGTTTTCTTTTTATTTATTATATTATTTAGAATCGCATGCTAGGTGTACTGTGTTAACCTAACTGAGACTTGTTTTAGGACTTATATATCATTGCTCTTTTTGCTGTTTTTGATTGCTTCCACTGTCCTCATCTGTAAGTCGATTTGGATAAAAGCGTCTGCTAAATGAGTAAATGTAAATAGTTGATGGCCCCCATTGACTTCCATGGTATATATTTCCTTGCTGTAGAAGTCAATGGGGACCAACAACTGTTTAATTCTTCATAATTCTTCATAATTTCTTATTTTGTGTTCAGCACAAGAAAGAAACGCACAGTAAAGGTTTAAAACGACATGAGGGTAAATGAGAGTAAATGTTGACACAATTTGCGTGAACTATTCCTTTAAATCCTGATATGCAAAATTGTATTAATTACTAAAACTATTATTTGTATATATCCAACATTACACATACACAACTTTTGTCGATTTACGTCATTGTCAAATGTAAAATGCTCTAATCTTCTAAATGTGGACTATATGATGCATTTAGGTATTAAAAACATTAACATTATGAATGAAGCTGCTTTGAAACTATTGTATGTGTATTGTGGAAAGCTCTATACAAATAAAGTTATTTCCGGAAGAGTTATCCCAGTGATCTAGGTTAGTAACACTAGGGGAGTAGGTTCAGCAGGCACTGGACTGGCACTGAACTGAAAGCAGCAGTGCTGCGCTGATCTAACACCATCAGATCATTGATGCTGTACTGAGAGCCTCTCATCCTGATGCGTGACTTCACTCTCCTACCCACGGCAGAAGCAGCACCAAAAACATCACAGAACCAACACACGCACACAGTCTTTCTCTTTCTATCTCTGAGGCACTGGAAAAATCCCGACCTACATTTAACATGCCTCTCTGAGCTGCTTTACCGCAGTGCGCTGAGTTTACAGCAAAGACAATTCAATGACAGGGCCGACTAATTAAAGGGGTCATATGATGCGATTTTAATTTTTTCCTATCTCTTTGGAGTGTTACAGGCTCTTGATGCATGAAGAAGATCTGTAACGTTGCAAAGACTAAAGTCTCAAATCCAAAGAGATACTCTTTATCAAAGTTAAGACTCTGCCACGCCCCCCTAAAATGGCTCATTCAAACACGCCCCCACATGTCTACGTCACTATGTGGATATATTTGCAGAATGTCGCCCAAATGTTCACGCAAAGAAAGAAGGCATGGTTTCAGTAACCGCAGTTAGTGTTGAAGCAGCCATGTCAGGGAGATGCTGTGTGTATCTAGGTGAAAGCAAAAGCACTTTATTTGGCCTTACGAAAGTAGATGCATTTAGGAATCTAAATCAAGAGGACTTACAACAGAACAGCATCACATTTTATGGACGACCGTTTTGTGAACCTAGGAGAAGAGGTAATTTTGACTTTGCTACGACAATCTGGTGCTTCTGAATCAGCTACTGTAAGTATGTTTTGTTATTAGTTTAAGTATTTGCTATTGAATGTTCCAATGCAGAGTTTTGCACGTCGCGAGTGAGTGTGTGTGTGTGTGTGTGTGTGTGTGTGTGAGAGAGAGAGAGAGAGAGAGAGAGAGAGAGAGAGAGAGAGCTTGGACTGACGGTAAAACTAAATACATTATTAACTGTCGGGATGAAGCTCCCGATTATGAAAATACTTTGTTAAAGTACTTAACTATTTTTTAGGAGTATCTGAACTTTACTTGAGTTTTTATATTCCAGGCAACTTTTACTCCGAATGTAATTGAGTTTTGTGTGTGTTTATGTGCACTTTCATTTATTTTAATGTTACCTTCTCATATAACATAAAACAAAGCAAAGAACAAGTGTCTTATCATTCATTATATAACATAGCATTATATATCATTAGTTGTCCACATCCAACAAAGTTGATCTGCTGTGGTACAAGTCCTTGTGCAGACTGAAAGAATGCCATCTTCTCCTGTTCCGTTGCGGTCTCCTTTTTGTAGTTTTAAATAATGATTTGGTATTTATTTATAATTCCTCTCTGACGAACCGCTTCTTCGGCTTTTGTCGTGATACCGTGGTCACACCAGCAACACCAGTGAGTAGTGCAGACTACCGTTTGCATGTGTACTGCATGTCGACCCAGACAATGACACAGAAGTATAAATGAAAACTAACGCTTAGCCTACGACGTAGGTCCGACTAGGGCTGTCGCGATAACCGCAATATTGTAATATTGACAAGCAAACTGCAGAGAAAAGACAGCAACCGCAGAAACCGCAGCAAACACAGCAACCACAGTGTTCAGTTTTTTTTCTTCTTCTTTTTTTTTCAATATGTCACTGTGCATGCTTTCAATGTTAAATAAATTAATGATACAATATGGTTACGACTGTAATTTTCTCGCGAGTCATTGTAGCTTTACAGTGCTTGTTTGTTTTGAATAGGCCGGCTGAAATGATGGGAGACACTCGATCTCGTCCCAAAACCTAATGTCACGTCGCCAGTTTGAGAACATTTTGGCTTTCAACCCAATCAAAAGGGCGAACCAGCGAATATAGATGAGCCGATATGCAAAATTTGCTGCAAAAAGGTTTCTGTGACGTGGCAATACATCTAATTTGATGTCATCAGGACATTCTAAAACGCTTAACGTGAAAAACGCTTAACGTGGTTAAATGTACTAATACAGTGATATTAACAGACCAAACTCACTAAACATCATATAAATAAAGTATACTACCTACAAAAAAATCAGATGATCACTGAATATGAATTCAACGCGTTTAATAACACGTTAAGCCTTTTCTTCCCATAGAAAACCATCATAAGACGTGTTATTAAATGACTTGCACTCATATTCAGGGATCATCTGTTTTTTTTTTTTTTGTACATCGTATTCTTTATTATTACGACTAATTGATAATGAGAATTGTTGTCGATGATTTTCATTATCGATAATGATCAATTTTTATCAATTAGTTGTTGCAGCCCTAATATAATTTTGCTGGTTTGCAAATGTTTTGAGGCATTGAGAAGAACAGAATTGGTATTGTAAGAACAAATAAAGAGAACTACATAAATCTACTTTTGTCTAGTGTCTTGCACATATACTTTACTACAAATGTAATTCAAATGAATTACTGGACCAAGCATGTGCACAGTTTTTTCTATCCTTACAAATATTGGTTAACAACAAGCTCCGTAAATTTTGATTGATTATTAATTAACTGATTATTAACTATTAAAAGGTATTTAATGCAAAGGTGCAAATGCAATGAAAATACATTGATTCTAGTCTCCACTTTTCAATTTTTCTTAGCTTAACAATTGTGCCAAACATTAACATTTGATATTGGAAAATGGGATTGTTTTAAATGTTTCATAAATATCTGCAAAGCTGACTGCATCCACAGTTGGACAGAAGGATAACCTCAGAAATAAAAAGCATTTTGGAACCTGTATTATTTATTGATTTATTTAGTAATTTATTATTTAGTGATTCACTTGCACTATACAAAAGCACTGCATAATATGACTCTTAATGGAGCAGTACAATCAGAAAAGAATGGAGGGTGATTTTAAAAGCCATTATTAAAAGCAGTAGCATCCACAGAAGTGCAGAAAATGCCTCACCTCACACAGGAGCAGTAGAGATCCTGCAGGCCTATAGAGTGGGTAATGGCCAGGCACTCCAGTATAGATCTCTGAACTCCATCAACGGGCTGCAGAAAAGGAGAAGGGACTGACTCTTGATATTCACACCTCATCTCAAACATTTTAGTGGATCGATAGCCTGAAGCCTGCCATAAGCTAATATACAGTATAGAGTTCAGTGAAATCATACTTAAATCATACTTAAACTGAAGAACTTGACAATTAACTAAATTTCTTTAGAAGTTGCTACCTACCAGTAAATTATGGAGAAATGCCTTTTTATGGGTAATTATAAAATATGCATGATATAAGGGGAAAATTAAAGCCACTGTGCTCTTTGTATGGTGAAATTGTATGGTCAATCACAGAAATGCCAATGTGAACACTACAGGAAAACAGTATCTTGACATCTACACTCTTAAAAATAAAGGTGCTTAAAAGGTTCTTCACAGCGATGCCATAGAAGAACCATTTTTGGTTCCACAAAGAAGCATTCAGTCAAAGAGTAAAGGGAGTAAATGCATTCCTCTTTCATCTCTGTGTAGGATGAAATTACTGGCTGAAAGGACACAAACGAGCCTGGTCTTAAAGCATTCTTGAAATGTGGGAGTGAGAATGGAGACTCAGAAGCACAAACAAAACTGCTCTTCACGAATTGTGAGAAGGCTGTCAAACACTGTGCTTCTTGACTTGTGCTGCCTCCCACTTCTACTTTTGTACCAGAGAGCTTGCTGTGTAAACATGATGTGAGTCTGCTGCAGCACTTCTATTATAATATGAAAAAATACGGCTGAGGAAAGAGATGTTACACCCATATCAGACAACTTAAAAGAGAGGAATCCTCGTCTGAAGCCACAACACAGTGATAAGGCCATTTTGGCTGACAAATTAAATGCTCTACAAAAGCTGAACCAATGCCCAGACTTTACTCGCTCACAAATACAAATCACATAATGTGTCCCTAAAGGCTAATAAACGACAAGATGATAGTACTATTGGCGCTACCTGACAACAAAGACTATTTACACTCCTCACCTTTAATAGACTGAATGTGTGTGCCGTGAGCCCAATTTTCTCTCTTACCTTGGGGAAAAAGCGGCAATAGTCCCGAGTCAGAACCATTTCGGCCACGTCTTTCAGCCCCTCCAGGCCGAGCATGTCTGCTGCTAACACAACCTGACTGAATTTAAAGACAAACACACATACGTCTTGACATTCCTGCCAAATCTGACTAAAACCATTGCATTTTTTTTTGCATTTAACACACTGGAAGAAAGCAAATGTCACTACAGAGGGTGCGTACCTAACATTTGTTCCTGGTGGGAAGTCTACGATGGCACCGTACATGAAATGAAGCAGAATTTCCATTTCATCTGGACCCAGACTGATAAAAAAAAAAAAAAAAAAAAAAAAACAGATCATGACATTTTACAAGCACTAAATAAATAAATAAATTAATTAATTTAAAATTTTTTTTATTAATAATTATGTTTTTTTGTTGTTGTTGTTTTTTCAAAATGTGCTCATGGTTTAAAGCAAAAAAAAAAAAAAAAAAAATCCTGAGCCTGAACTGTTTTTCCAGGGGCGGGGCATGGCGGGGCAGCACATGCAACGCAATGACTGTGACTACGTTTACATGCAGCCAATAACCCGTTCATAACCGGGATATTAGCAATAACCCGGTCGCGCACGGCCATGTAAACACCGGCAAAAACCTGGATATGCTCATATCCCGTTTTTTTAAAACCGGGATATTATACCAGGGGTACCCCTTTTCTAACCCGAATATTTGGTCTTGTAAACACGTTTCGGCATATCCCCATCAAAATGTGTGTTCTGCGCATGTTCTATTCGCAAGGAATCTTGGTCTTTTGAGTCTTTGGATACAGGAAGAAGAATCGGAAATGACGCATATTGTGTCTTACGTCCAGACGCTAACCTTGCGTCGCCGTTTACATCGGGATATTGGCGACTGATTACACATTCCATGTATACAGGAGTAACTCTCTCTGCTCACGCATGTAAACGGGTTATCCCGAATGTTTCAGAAACCCGAATAGTGACCTTAACCCGACCATAACCCGAATTTTAACAGCTTGTAAACGTAGTCTGTGAAAACTTTAATATTTGAAAGGATACTATGGCAAAGTTATTGCTTTCTTTATTCAAACTGATTTTCTTTTTCAGGAATATATGGTTGACCTGCAGAATGAAAGCTACATCATACATTTGGAAAATTATGATCTTAATCACCACTTATCAATGCAAGGGCTGTGACAATACACTTATTTTACTAGATGAGACAAAATACAGATACTTGGTGCACTAGAATGTGACAATATTTTTACTATTTTTAAGAAATTTTCAAATGACAAAATATTTGTCTTTTAATTACAAAAAGTAAAACAATGCGGTTTTATTTTTTTCTATATTTTAACTAATCTAGGGCTGTAACTAATGATTATTTTGTTAATCAAGTAATCTACTGATTATTTTGACAACTGAATAATCTGATATATTACAAGTAGGCCTATGTCTATTTATATATAAACTAACGATGAGGCAATAATAATTTGCTCAAATAAACTATTTTGCTTGAGCGTGATAAAACTATGTTTAAATCCATTAAAGGGGGGGTACAATGGTGTTTCGTGTATTCAGAGTTGTTCACAGTGTTATAAGGAAAACCCGTCAATTTAGCTCAAAGGGAATCATTTGCGCTGGATATTAATACCCAAACTATAGTGAAAACACTATTAATTAGCACAGTTACAAGATCGGCAGTTTAAGACATTAACTTGTAAGCACAAAACACAAGATACTTCTCTTTTCAATATGAATAAGGCTTTATTAGATAAATCTAAGATATATAAACTAATCTAACACATAAGCACACGCACTCACACATTCACACAAGTTGCAAGAAGATCGAAAGTTAGGGGGAAGAATGAGTTTAAGAGAATGAAAATGTGAAGTCCCAAATTTACAGCAATACGTGAAATTACATAGACATGAACAGCCATCAATTGCTTAATTAACCATCGCATTGAGTTCGTCAATGAGGTTAAAATTATATTAGATACACCAGTATAGATTTGAGTCTGGAGGGTACTTGCGTTGCCTGTGTAAAGGGGTTCCCTTTGTTGTTGTTGAAAAGGGGGTTTCCCGAGGTTGCTGATTGGCTGGAAGTTCAGTAGTCATTGAAGAGACGTCTTGGGAAGCCCGTGTTTGGGTGTCGTCTGAGGATGCGGAGTTATGTGGGCTGGTTGAAGTTGAACGGGCACTCGAGGTCAGACTCGGAGACACGGCGTTAAAAAATTTAACTCAAAAACTCTCGAGCACGAAACTCTCAAAGGGAAAAGAAAAGAAAAGAAACTAAAAGAACAGAAGTAAAGTTTGACGAGACTAGGTGGTGTTTCTTCTCATCGTGGCTAAGTAGCAGCAGGCGTGCAGGCAGAAGCATGCTGGAACCGCACTCAAAGAACGCTAACAGTGATGACTAAAAGCATGACTAAAAGTAAAGCGCAAAGCAAAAAAACTAAAAGTAGAATTTGATGGCGTCTTGAGTATTTAAATTGGCCTTTTGGCCACACCTCAAATGTAGTCTTGATCAATTAAATATTGATCAATATTAAATATTATTATAAAATTTTGGACATGATCCTATAACAAGAATATGATACATTTGATAAATAACTGATGGTCAGGAAAGTCTCAAGCAAGCAGATTGAAACACAAACATACAAAACATGAATCCTTAAGCTATCTCATAGTTATTAAAAAAACATACACAATAAGTGATTATAAACTTGATAGTCAAATGTGTGGGTTACATATAAATTAATTTGGAGTTAAGCAATGGACTGATATTCATTTATAAGTCCTTTTGAGTTAATTAAAAGACATTTCTTGTGCCATTCTCAGACATAAAGATATTCTGTAGGGACCAGAGGTTGAAAGGTCCCCTTAGGAACTTCAGTCTGGTTCTGCTAGGTGGGGGGGATGTCAATCCAAGGATTTTGTTTATTACGCTCATGGGTTTACATGTGATGGCCGGTGTTGCATCTCGATCACTTGCCCCAAATTTGACAATCTCTTCTCTGAATTGAAATTGTCATTAATTGTTCTAATGGTGCTAATTAGAAGCTGTTCTGTGAAAGAGTTGGTTTCTTGGTTATCTTGCTTCTGACTTGTGGCACTAGGAATGATTTACAACCTCCTTTTTGCCTTTCTGAGGAATTTGGCTCGTGTTTCAACCACAGTCCTGATCGACTCTTTAATATGTCTGGTTTGGGTCTGATACGCTACAGTGTTAAAGAGATGGATTCTCATGCTAAACATGGCCAAAGTTAAAAAAATTATAATTTAGAAGAACGACTGTGCCGAAAATCTTACTTCCGGGTTGGTACAAGTTTCGGCTGTTTTTTTTCGATCGTGGATCTAATGACGTAGACGAGAACGGAAGTCCTTATATGAGCATTTCTCCAGGAACAGTGCACCTGTGCACACACTTTGACGAGAGGAGAATGAGACCGTGCACATCAACGCGCTTCAAAATCCAGGAGCTCGGCTTTTTCCAGAAAGAATCGCAAAGCTGTAATTTTCTTTTAGAAATATAATAAAACTAAAGACTTTTTGGATATATGAAGGATGCAGTACTACTCTATGGGTACTCAAGATTAACATGAGATTAGGTGAAACTGTGTATGTTATGTACCCTTAAAATTTTAATCTTTGGGCACATGCAGAAACCTTTACTTTGAAATTGTGATGTACAATACATGGCATATTTAGACATAGGTTGACATATTCTCCTGTCTTGCCAAAGGTTTTTAATGATTTATGTTACAAATCTAGTGACATACACTGTTTTTGAAGATGAAGGTTTTTTTTAATACAATTCAGAATTATAGCACATGCAGTGGAAGAGTTTAGCCCCTTTCATACATACAGTCTTCACTGGTAAATTACTGGTAAGTTACCATTAATAGATCATGTGTGAACAGGACCTTTTCAAAAATCCCAGTAAATATGTTCTGGCAATAATATCATTTTTATGGAAATGACATGATTACTCTGAGCTCTTTACAAAGCTCTGCTGCTTTATAATTGGCTTTTCAATGTAAATATGTGCTAGATGGACATCTTCGACCATTGCGCCTCGCAGCTTTTTGTCGCGCGTCTTCATTCATGCAACTCTGCAATTGGATACTAATATGTGAAAGTTGTGATATTTGCCAAGTATGGTTACCCATACTCGGAATTGGTGCTCTGCATTTAACCCATCCAAGTGCACACACACAGCAGTGAGAAGTGAGCACACCAATGAACACACACCCGGAGCAGTGGGCAGCTATAGATCCAGCGCCCGGGGAGCAACTGGGGGTTCAGTGCCTTGCTCAAGGGCACTTCAGTCATGGGTATTGAAGTGTGACATATATAATTTGGCAAAGCCTGGCAAAACTAAGATTCAATCTTTGAGGATTTCTGGCCACCACATACACTTGTAGACCAGCCAGAATCAGAGATCAGAACAAGCTCTTCTGAAGATTTGATGAGGAGGACTATGATGTACTATCAACATGAACAAAATAAAAAGACAATGACTTTTTCCAGACATTGTGTCAGAGCTCAGGAAATCAACTACTAGTATTATGTTCTCCTGTTCTGTTACAGTAAATGCTAAATGTGCTTTTAGAAGAAAATCAGCTCTGATCTCATACATGGACTAAAATCCACAAACGTCTCATTTTTATACACATCATGGATTGAACTGCTTGGCATGAAACACTACACGAAGTATCCTGGTTTTCCCAGACACAGACTGAGCTATGAATAATTGATAGCTGGTAGGCTGGAAGATCCTCATCAGGTAGAACTCGTGCTGAACGTTGGAACAAGTGAAATCACACACATCACCTCTCAACTTAACAGCTTTTGTGAATAGAAATGGTTATCAACTGTTGTAAAAGTGACCTGCAGTATAAAGTATCAAAAAAAAAATTGTATAGGTGCCCTGAACCTCGAGCGTTTCTAGTAAAAGTAACTGGTAAAAGAAGAATTGACTAGAGCAATATATAGTTTTTGTTAAATACCAGTTCTTGTACACATACTTTACCTTCTAAGCAAGACAGAGTATTTGATCTTTCTATTTATACCATAATGTAGTCATTTATCCCATTTTGATGGGTGTCCTGCATGACCTACCCCTGCAGAGTGATACACTGACACAAACTCTCCATCCAGCTGCCACACAACATCGCTCGGAAATACTCGGAGCGTGCACACAGAATGGCCCTGTGGGAGAGGAGAAACACACATACACACAGACAACATCAGCTTCCCATCACTCACAAATCACACCACATTATCCTGGCTCCATATTTGTAAAGCGGCCCTGGAAGATGTACGTGCATGTGTGTATTTGTGTGTATTTTTCTGCTATGCTTGAGCATGCAGAAAAAAGGTCAAGAAAATAAAGACCACCGCATAAAATTGGGGAAGGGAGATGTAAAGGTTTTTTTCAGTATAATTTTAGAAAAGGTTGATGACTGTGGCTCTATCTCAAAACTTAGAGAGATGATTAAGTAGGTTTTAAAATTGTTCTGAAGATAAAGAAACGTTCTATTTTATATTTCCTTAGGACTTCATATGGGATTGAAAAACTTTTACTGTATACCATTTTCAAATATGATTAAGTTGTCATTTTGTTCAAATATATTTTTATCATGACAAGAATAGTTTAGCATGGTATGGAAATGACAACAATAATGTATCTGGTCTTGGTGAAATTAATATGGGTTTTCGATCAAGCATTTCATGCCTTTAATGAAGACTTTTTCTTCATTATGACATCAGGAGAGTTCTATCACCCTAATTAACCCTAATTAGTCATTTAGCAGACTTACACATGAGGATATATACACCCTTTATATTTAAACGTTTTAAATTTAAGGGGTGTTTTAAAGTAATTTCAATGTGTATGCAAGTAGAAATTACATTTTTTATTCACTTTTTAAAGATCAAATGTGCATTTTTGGTACTCTTCATGAAGTAGTCTTCAACTTTTCATAAAAACTGTTCAGATCTCACCAGTTTGAGGCAACAGGCTTGTATTATCAAACTACATTTCCCACCATCCTCTACAGCAGCACAAGAATGATCAAATGCATGTATACTGTAATTCATTTACACACTTAATGCACATCCTTCACTCTTTATTTGTTGAACCAAATCCTATTTATGATTTCTGAAGCCCTATGTAGGCACTTGACTGAAGGCAGCATTAGATACAGCTGGCGACACTTCCTTTTCTCTTATGTCCCACATCTTCTCCCTTCCAGTCCTCCTTTATCTATTTCTAAGCCAACAGCCCTATTATTCTAGCTGTCATAAACATTCACTATAAATAGACTTTTTTTCCTCTAATGTGTCACTTGCTCCTGGTCTCCTCTCAGAACAAACTGCAGCTCTTACAGTGATGACTGAGAGAGGCTCAAAATAGCACTTCCAAAGAACTGTCTACATTTTTTAGCCTTGGCCAATTTTGTCCTCACTTGATGAAATGGACCGTGGCAGCGATGGATCTATTTCAAGAGGAAGCATCTCCAATTGTCATCCATTTCGTTCATTTGTCAGACAGCCCACAGATGTGCACTCTTTCCCAGCTTGATATCCATTCCAGTGTAATGATAAAACAAAAGGCCACTTTTCACACAAATTGGCAGAACTGCTATTGTGGGTTCTATTTACTGGTTACATTAGGGTAGTTTAGAAGCCTGAAAGTGTCTCACTCAAAAAACGGACCTGACCAATAGTAATCAAAATTTATAATTTATGATTTATGCATTGACCTACGAAATTCAGCAGCTGTAAATGGCTGTTTTTGAAAGTCATTTAAACAAAAAATTTTATTTTAAGGCTATCATTTAATTATTACTTAAAAGAGTCATTTGAAATTATTTGTACATGGTCCATTTAATACTCATAAGCTAGCTATTCGTGATGTTCCAACGAGCACATCAGCACAAACCAAGCCCAAACTGTCCCGACTAATTATTTAACACAAAATGATGCTTATGTACCTGCTTTATAATGAACTGCAGCTGATTCTATGGCATTTCATTCTGAATGTGTGTGTGTCTGTAGGAGGATAGAAGATGATCCTCATCTCCTGGGAGATGCATGGACAGATGAGCGAGTGTTGATGAGACGGGGATTAGCAGTGCTGTTTCCGTTTGTGTATCCTGCAGTGAGACTGACAGATCTGCAGCAGCCACCTCAAGCCTGTCATACTGATCAGGACTGCAGACGTCTTTCTCCATCCATACAACCCAAACCCGTCCCGCAGAGATGCTGCTCCCAGCTGCTGCTGATGAGGGAGAGCCTGTTGCTATAGTAACAGGTCATGGCAACTGCTCTAACCTCTGCAGCACCAAACAAAGGTGCCACAAGACACTCAATGACAGGAAACTACACCGATAAGACCTGTGTTGCATGTGCATATCATTAGAGATTAATTACTGGGGATTAGTGTGTATGCAAAATGTGATGTTTTGTATTTTGGTTTTTCATTGCTAGATTAGAATAAGATAATAAAGTAAATACCGTTTCTGATTAGCTTCGCCTTTACTGCATCATGAAGGAGTAAACTGTAATTCTGCCACCTTCTGGAAATGTAGGATTTAGCAATATTAACTTGATTTACTGAAGTCAGACACTCTAGCACTGAAAATTAAGGAGGCACAGGACTAGGTATTGACTGATATTAGAGATTTTTTATCAAAGCTATATTATATATATACATTTGCGCATAATTGTGCAGGCTAAGTTTACCTACAGTTTACCTGTTATGTTTAGAGCAACACTAAAAGTGCAATAATAATAACCATTCTATAAATTACTTTAAAAAAATTAATACACTTGGTTTAGTTAGTTAGTCTACCAAAAAAATGGTAGACTGTGTTTTGGGTGATAGGCAGACTTGTTTGTTTGATAATAACCATGCTATCAAGTGTGCTGGAGAGGGTCCTATTTGCTGCATGACACACCATGCATTACAAATAGGAATCATCAGCAGTGACAAATGCTTTCTTTAACCAATCTCACATCTGTACATATTCAAGAATAACACGCTTATTTCTGCTAAGCTCTGCTGTGTGAACAGAACCGGACAACAAGTTTTCTGTAACATCATACAGTGCAAGAGAGCCACTCTTTGCTGAATGTGGGTAGAGTAACATACAAAGGTGTGGATATAATCAGAGTGTCATCTGAAGATTTGAGATCAAGTCACTGTCTTTCACCGGCGCTGTTTCAGTGAGTTTTGTAGTCTCTGTGCAACTCAAAATACTCTGCTGTCATTTAATGTGACGCACAAACTTAAACCTCGAATCTTACATCAATCCAAATGTGATACGATATTAAAGTATCATTTTACTTGAATCACCATCACTACGATTACAGTTTATAGATCCTATTGCACATTTACTAAGACAGAATTTAAGACACTAATCTCTAACGAAAGTGACCTTTGCCGATGTTATCAAGGACTTATCAGATGGAAAAACAAGGACGAAAAGTCATGTAATTTGAGTTTAGTAATACTTTAGCACTAATTAAAATGTCTATGAATTGACTAATGGGCTAGTGGCATTGTTACTTGGGGTTGAGAGGTCTACTGCAACGCTGTAACCCATGGACCTCTGGATATCTAAAGGCACCCCTGCTTGAGCTGCATGAACTTGAGTAAAGCCTGAGGATCATGTTATCCGATTCATTTTGAGAATGTTTCAAAGAGCATTCTGTGCTTCAATGGAAGAAAGAAATCTGTCCTTTGTTACAATGTCACAGATTTGTTGACCTTGTTATTTTATACAATATATTTGTTTTCAATTTTCCAAAATTCTAAAACTTCTTTTGAAAATAATATACTAGATTTACAAGCAAATTATTAATTCCTGCAAAAGCTGCAGAAAGGTGGTCAAGATGATTTTACCTGTGTGCTGAAAAGACTCTATCGGCCACCTGGATGCTGATGTCAGACATATCAGCTCTCTGATACAGAGCCAAGAGATCTGCCCCAAGCCCTGATGCTGGCTCGAAATGCTCTAAACCTGACAAAAACAAACAGAAATGATCAGAATGAGTAACAAGGCCACAACATGTAATGCTGGCTCTTACTATTCAAAAGCAGACATTAGCAGTGATGCAGCTCAAGTGGGCAGAACTGATCGATTAAGAACGAAATGATTTCTGGATCAAATCGGTGAAGAAAAAAGTATGTAAATTCTATCTGGAATAGTTGTGCTTACCAGGGTCAGAGCTGACCTGAGAGTCAACATCAGGGCCGTCTACAGCAGAGCCGTTCACTACCAGCGAGTGGCCGTTGTGTAAATTTAAGGTGCTATTCTCCTTGACCAGGCACTTGTCTTCTGTGTACACCTTTCTGTTACAGAAAGCGCAACATATGATTTGTTACCGAACATGTATAGCACAAGATTGGTACAGGAATGATCTATGGTTTTGCTTGACATTTTTAAAGGATCAAGAACAATTTGAATTCTATTAATTATAGTAATAGCACAGCAAATGTCATTATGTACTGTATAAAGTCTTTGAGGGCTGCAGGTTCAGTCCCCTGCAGGTGGATGACAGGTGTCGCTGCTTCGGTTCCCTGCAGGAGGTGAGGAGCTCGGGCCAGCAGCACCGCCCTGTGGGCCTTCAGCCGAACAGCAGAACCCACACACAGAGTGACGTCAGTCTCCTGCTCCTCCTGCAGCAGCCTGGTGGAGAAAGAGATCTTCCTCAAAATAACATGTACAAATGCAGCAGCTCTGTTACTTTTGAGAAACAAACTAATTGCTATTTTGCTGCAATCAGCACTGCTGAGAAATTTTCTAATGCTATATTACAGATTTTTCTAATATTAAAACAGGTGTGAATAATACACAAGTAAACTAGGCAAAAAAAATAAAAAATGCAGCCAAATGCTCGAAAACAAAAATCCTTCATCTAAAAACACCTAGCTACAGTTTCACTAGAACTGTTAAGTTAACACACATACATTTCTATTCTATAAGGTTCTACAGTGTAAAAGGAAGACTGAGTCTAAAATATGAAAACATCTAAAGTAATGAAATACAGTCTAATTTATAAGAAATAAAAATAAAAATTAACTCTGTGAGAAACCACAATTGTGAGATATAAAGCCACAATTACTTTATTTTTACTCTTAGACATAGACAGGCAAAAAGAAAAAGGAAGAAGCAAATAAAGACTAACTAGTGGTATTGGTAGTTTTTTATGGAGCTTGAAAAAGTTAAATAATATTTATTTTTTAACTACAATACTGTCACTGATATTGCATTTTATTTGAAACTTTATATCTCAGTTGCCCATTTTATATTTTAGTGACACAGGCTTTCATTGTGTATTTACTACATTAAAACACTTAGAACTCCATAACTATTACTAAGTATCACAGATACTAAAGTATTAAATCTCTTCCCTAGTCTTCACATCCACATCAACATCACTTAGCATCATTTTGGCATCTTCCGCTGCAGTGTGACGGATTTAGGTGACCCAGAATCCTAAGTAGCCCTAGGCTTTTGTGCTGGGTGTTGGTCTGACTGCAGTCCTCTCTCCTCCGATGTTTGCATACAGAGATGAAGAAGTGGAGAAGGGAATTGCATTTCCATCCAAACTAAAAATGCTGTTTCATCAATAGTATTTACAGCACAGAGTGTGATGCCACAAGCTTACAGATGGCTGAAGACAACAGTGCACTTCAGTTTGAAATAAAAAAAAAGAGGATACGACCTTTCAACAGTTGGATATCACTATGAAAACAAGACTAAGACTAGTGGTGCATGGAACGGTCTTCATCTCTCAACGGAACAATAGTAGGGGTGTACCAACATTACAATTCTGGCCAATACTGATAATTTAGTTGACATTTATTTTATTATTATGGGCAGCAGCTAATAAATGGAGAATATTACAATTCAAATACTAAATCTAAAATAAGAGAGGAAACAAGCATACAAAATTAAATATCCAATATCAATCAATCAATCAAATATCAGATGTGTGGTACTGGCATATTGTGCATCCATAAACAATGACTCTATTTTTTAATGCTACACTAGTGAACGGAATTATATATTTAAATAATGTCCTGATAAAAAAAATCTCTCTCTATATATATATTCTAATAGAGATTTCTTTTTTTTTTTTACTTCCACTTTTAATTGGTAGACTACATGTACACATAAAGCAAATAATTAGAGTTTGCATCTGAAATCACTGAAGGGAGTGGCATGAGGCATGAGCAGTGCAAACACTAGAGCAGGTTAGTGCGATTTGACTACGCTGGTTGCTAAGAGTGCATCATATAACAACACTGATATTCCAGGCTCTGACCACTTCAGACAAGTTTTGAAAAATGATAACCAAGGTCTTTCATCTTAAAGATGATCATTACCGGTTCAGATCTCTTGACAGAGCATTTGCCAATCGCTTCTTCAGCTGGTTTCTGCATTTGCGCTCTTTAGCTTGGAACTCCCGGGCAGTCTCAGTGGACGACATGTTATTGCCAAACTGCTGAGCCCATACGTCAGCACATTTCTGTGATGATAAACATCTGAAGAGAGAAACAGGAAAAACAACTTTATTATATCTAATGATGCTTTTGTCAAAAGTGTTCTAAAGTGTATATATATATATATATAGTCTATGTGGTCAATCAATCTGAGCTTGGTTTTATTTGTTTATTTATGTTGTCATTGTTTAGTTTTAGTTTAGAAGGGTTATTTAAATAATAATAGGGGACAAAAGATATATCCCATGTGAAATGTACATATATATATATCCACTTGGATTAAATCTATAAAATAAATATTACATGTAATATAAATGATATTTTTATGATTTATTATTTGTTTGTACAGTTAAGTTTTATTATCTAAAGGAATGCTATCCTCAGTATTTCTCATCACATGTAAAATATTTTTTTTTTCCAAATAATGTTGATGTTATTATAGAAATGGAAAATTAGGGGAGTAGCATATCTTAGTTAGATCATTATTATTATAACGATCATACATAATATCAAAAATCAGCACTATATTGTACCAAAATCCACTTGGATGATGATAAAGACTATGATTATATCCTAATTCCGGACGTGAAAAAACTCAAATATATTATTTTCACTCTCACTTGTTTATTCTCTTTAAAGTAGGCCTATACAACAGAGACAATTTAATGAATATTTATATGAAACAATATTTAAAATTCCTTCAAAAATGCACTGCCAGATCTTTCAGGACTGACACGCTTCTGTTAAATGGGGTTTGAACGCCGCTTAGATCTTTGACCACTAGACTTGAACTACATTCAAGATGGTTCAGCAAAGAGTAGACTATGCATTTTAATAATAAAGTTATATATTATTATATATGGGGTAGACACGTCTGGTTTATTTGCTCTTAAGAGGCAAATAAAAGTCTCACTAATATTATAAAGCTTAGATGGACAAATCGGATCTCCATTGGTTTGTCACTGTTAGCATGATTAGCATTCACACCTTCGAGTTCTCATTTCAGAGAGCTATCAAAACACGCCTGCTTGAATAAACCAATCGTAAAATAATTATTACACAAAATCACTCCAAATTTCCCTCGCTGTTGTGCTAAATGTTTAAATAAAGGGTGCGAATCTGTATTCATTAATTCAGAATGCTAGCCATTAGCCTTTAAACTGTCATTAACCAAAAATAGATAATGTTTCTGTTATTCTTACTTAACGTTATACGTTTATCTACAATTATCTACAAAAAAGAGTCATATTCATATCGCCCTGCTGATGGAAAAACCAGATAACTGAGGCACAATGACATTTCAAAAGCATGATCATCAGTGAGGCTGTTGTGTTGTCAATGACAACTGGATGAGGACACTTACCTCACGCGCTATCACACCGAGAACCGAGACATTCTCACAGTTAAACATCCACATCTGTACTTTAGTGTCCACAAATGATTCTGATAGAGAAAGTGAATTTTAAGCAGTCCAAGCGAAACTGACAGCTAGCACAACCTTCACAGTTTACACGAGGAGTTGGGAGTATTTCTACCTTTGTTTTGCTGCCCTCGTGCGGTGCAAGTGCGAATTGCATGACATGCAAAGTAGGTGAAGGTTGTTAGATTAGGGAGGAGGTTAGGGAGTTAGATTTGTAGTTGAACGAACTTCAACGAAGGTTTTCAAGCGACAAACCAAATTATAAACTGAGAAAAAAAACAAATAAATAAATACATAAATAACTGAATGAATTAATTTCAAATCTAGACATAGTTTTACAGGTATTTTCTTTATTTCAAACTGTACTTTGTTTTCATTTTAGCGTTGTTAACGTGCAACAGGGTCACTTTTAAAGGTATGTGGCCAATTATACAACCAAAACAATTATACCCCTAAACGAAAACTCACAACTTCATGAAACTAGGTGAGCATAAGCGTCAGATGAATCTAAACAAGAATGCAACATTTTCTAGAAATTCGACCATAGGCGGCGCTATAACCGTGATAAATGTAAAAAAAACATCATTTGCCAAAAATGTTTTTTTTTTTTTTTTTTTTTTTTTTTACATCATTAATTTAGGTGTTAAGAGCCATGTTAATCCAATGTCTTTTTCCGTACGTGCCTATAATGCCTATAGAGCTTGAAAGTCGGTAATCGGCTATATTCAAACAAATCTTCCTCAATTAAATGGATTTTCAAATAGCTACTTTGCTCTATTTTTTTTTTTTTACATAAATACTTCATTAAATGAAGAATTATACATATTTTTTTATTTCTTACACCATCATTTTTATAGGCCATGAATATGAATTTTATATATATATATAATAATAATATATATATATATATATATATATATATATATATATATATATATATATATATATATATATATATATATAAACATTATTAAAAATGTAGTATATTTATTTTACAAAAATAAAATAATTACACGAATATGGCCTCTGGTCCGTTTTGACTGCAAACAACACAAGTGTGACTCCCAAATGAACAATGAACTGAGGAGCACTATTGTTAAATGAGGATGTTGTTTTCTGCTTTTGATGTCAGTGATTTCATACAAATTTCATACATTTTTTATTAGCTTTCGTTGAAAACATCCAGCTTTAACAAACAAACCTTCAAGTCAATTTAAGAACATTGCTAAATTTTGATTCTGTCAGATCAGAAATCTGATTATTGGAATATATTCCAATAAATTGATATGATATAAATTGTATGCCATACTATAAAGTACTATGATCCACCACTGCTAAGCACTGTGAAAAACCCTCTCTGGGACAATGGACACAGTATCCTTAAGCAGAAGATGCAGAGGAAAGAATTCATCTCTTGCCACAGGGAGCACCTTATCACATCAGGACCCCACAGGGAGCACCCATTTGTTCCCCACAGTGAGTGTTCAAGCCTGCCTTGTTTCCACATGGCAAACTCATTCCTGTCCTTTCCCCCAGGCACCAGGGAGCACCCGTGCCCACCTCCTTTCCACATTTAGGCAGCACCTGTGCCACCTCTTTTTCCACAGACAGCACCCGTGTCCTGCAGGAGCAAAGGAGCTTCAGTTAGTCCTTCCTATCTATCTTTCTCTCTTTTTTACAAACTTATTTAGCTTTATTCAAAAAACTAAATATCCTTTTATAATATTTCAGAATGGTTGAAGTCATATGTCTTTAAATTTTTTACTAATTACAGGTGCTTCTCAATAAATTAGAATGTTGAGGAAAAATTTATTTATTTCAGTAATTCAACTCAAATTGTGAAACTCATGTATTAAATAAATTCAGTGCACACAGACTGAAGAAATCTAAGTATTTGGTTCTTTTAATTGTGATGATTTTCAAGACCCACCAATTCACAATCTTAACAAATTAGAATATGATGACATGCCAATCAGCTAATCAACTCAAAACACCTGCGAAGGTTTCCTGAGCCTTCAAAATGGTCTCTGACAATCATTGACACCCTTCACAAGGAGTGTAAGTCACAAAAATTCATTGCCAATAAGTTGGCTGTTCACAGAGTGCTGTATCCAAGCATGTTAACAGAAAGTTGAGTGGAATGAAAACGTGGAAGAAAAAGATGCACAACCAACCGAGAGAACCGCAGCCTTATGAGGAAAATGAGAAACAAGAGACCAAACAATGCAGATGAGCTGAAGGCCACTGTCAAAGAAACCTGGGCTTCCATACCACCTCAGCAGTGTCAAAAACTGATCACCTCCATGCCACACTGAATTGAGGCAGTAATTAAAGCAAAATGAGCCCCTACCAAGTATTGAGTACATGTAGAGTAAATGAACATACTTTCCAGAAGTTTTTCCAGGTTTTTTTTTGTTTTTTTGTTTTTTTTTTTGGTTTTATAAAGTATTCTAATTTGTTGAGATTGGTGGGTTTTGTTTAATGTGAGCCAAAATCATCACAATTAAAAGTACCAAAGACTTAAACTACTTCAGTCTGTGTGCACTGAATTTATTTAATACATGAGTTGCACAATTTGAGCTGAATTACTGAAATAAATTAACTTTTCCTCGACATTCTAATTTATTGAGGAGCACCTGTAGAACTAATTGAAACAACATTTGTCACACTCGTCAATCTTTGCTGCTGCTTTGTGCCTTTAAGCAGATTTCAACATTTAGTGGGAGAGTGAGGCGGTTTCCTGAAACCTAACAAAAAGGTGTAATGTGGGCAGGACAGAAAGAGTCCCTAATCCGCACCATATTTTATTTTCTCCACAAGACAGAAATGTTTTTTTGTTTTTTTACAATTTAAAGGAGACATATTATGGCCCTTTTTACAATATGTAATATGAGTCTCAGGTGTCCCCAGAATGTATCATTAAAGTTTCAGCAAATACCCCACATATCTTTTATTATATATATATATATATATATATATATATATATATATATATATATATATATATATAGTTTATTAGTTTTTTGGAAAATGCCTGTTTTGAGTGGCAAACAGGCTGTATTAGAGCATGTCTCTTTAAATGCAAACAAGTTGCTGCTGCTCCCCCCACCTTTTCCAGAATAGAGCTGCATTACAGATCGCACCTAAACACATTTGTTTTATTTCAGAATATCATGTTTATGAAATCATGCGTTTTAACAATATTAGTTTAAACAACTTCTGATAGGGTTTTCTGAGTGCACACATCCGAAGCACACAGACAAAAAGCGGCTGTCATGTGACTACCTAGCCTTGTGCTTGTGAAATCAGTACGGTGCCATGGGTGGAAACTTACAAAGTTACTGGGTTAATCTTTTTCACATTTCCTTGGTTGGTAGATGCACCGGGGACCTGATTCTAGTGCTTAAAACCTGGAAAAGTCAGATTTCCATGATATGTCACATTTATTAAAAAAAAAATTGTACATTGTCAGAAAGGTTTAAAAAAATACTGTATATTATATATGTAAGATGGGTCATTGAAAAATAAATTGATTTAGTACGGATTCATGAATGTGGAAGAACAACAACACAATATCACAATAAATAGTTCACACCTATGACAGTTTGTTTTATAATAGCAATCAAAAATAATAATATAGAAGAGTTATGTTATGTAATTTATACATTTAGTAGAGACTGTGGTTGAACACAGAATGATTGGCTGCTAATGTGGTGTTTCACATTAAGTAGTGTTTATTTCATTACCCTAATGACTTGGATTTAAAGAGGAGGGCTGTGTTGAATTAAATAATAACACTTTACTTAGTTAATGCATTTACTAGCATTAAATAATAATGAGCAATGCATTTTTAATTAAAAAAAATTAATCTTTGTTATTTATTATAAAAATACAACTGTTTATTGTTAGCTCATGTTGGCACAGGTCCAATAAATATAAATATTAACAGTTAGTTATAATATAGTTTTAATAATGTATTCATAAACGCTAAAATCATAATGACTTAAGATTAATAAATTCCAAAGTATTAAAGTATTTTCCATTGTTGTTTAGTTAATTAACTAATTAACTTATTTGAACAAATATAACCTTATTTTAAAGTGTTACCAGTAATCACATTACTGAAAGGTAAGTGTGAAAGGTATTTTGAAACATAACATTTAATTAACATAAATTAAATTCTGTGTGAAGATATTTACTGGCCTAATCCCAATGTTAAAATAATAATTAAATTAATACAATTTATTTCCTCCCATTTTCCATCACTTTATTTGAAATGAAAATATGCCATTTCACCTTTATTCAGATTTCAAATGCTCCGCGTATCTTAAAATTTGCAAGCATCTTATTAAATATGTTAACAATAACTGTTGTTTAAAAAATGTTTTAACTTAACACCAATTTTGCAGAACATTATTGTGTATGAACAGAGAGTGCAACAGTAACAGAGAGAGCAAATGATGAATTCAACTCAGTGACTTTCCGCTATTATTTATTTGCTTACAAAATCAAAATGGTGCAGAGCTGGTTCTACTGTCTTGGATGCAGTGTTTAGGACTAGATACAAAAAAGTTTACAATATTGAAACATCACTTTGTTTTATCATACAGAACGATCAAAATAATGACATTCTCAGAAGTTTAAGCCAAATATCGTCAAAGATACAAAACAGAATAGCTTCCACTAAGACCACACAACCTGATAAGAGAGGTGGAGGTGGAGGGGTTTAGGACTCCCATAAGATTGTGTTACAGAGAGTGCAGAGAGTAGCAAATCCCGTGATACAAACGACCGACAGCTCGGCCTCAAAGAGACATGGCACATCTTTAATGCTGCAAAATGGTATGTCGAAAGGCACCACACAATACAGCTTACTCACAGATATTTTGCAACACACTTTTAAACACTGTCACCAAGAAACCTTAAGGCGAATGTCATGTGCAAACTTGAGAAAAATAGATTAAACGCTCTACTCTCTAAGCAACCCCTCCGATTCAAATGTGCTTGTGTTCTTTTTCCCTGGTCCCCTCTTCAGGTGAGCTCAGAGGGAGAAGGACCCCATTATAAGTTCCTGTAGTTCTTCCGACCTTCTCCCTCCTTGATGAAAGTCCATATGAGTGTGTTGACGATGTCGGGCTGATCTTGTTGAAGCCAGTGACTGGCTCCAGAGATGATGTTGAGGCGGAAATGGTTTCTGATGTACAGGCGGCAGGCCTCGGCCATGTCCTGCTCCAGAAAGGCGTCTCGCTCTCCCCACAGCAGCAATACGGGAGACTTCACCTCACTCTGACTCAGTGGGAGGACACTGCGGATTACGAATAATACTCAAATTAGGGCTGTCAGCTGATTCAAAATTTCTCAAATAACTGCACATATTGTTTGCTGAAAAAAAGCTTAATATTTATATTGTTGTATATGAGTAAAACATTGAATAAAAATAGCAAAAAAAGACCAATTTGTGTTTATTTTCTAATTAGTGAACATTACACTTTTAGTGACCTATAGTTTACAGTTAGGATTTATTTATTGTGTAGAAACTGTTATGTCAGCGCCGTCCTACACACACCCATCTGCCCACCTACACACACACCCACTCGCACGCACACACACACACACACACACACACAAAGTCAGCGCAGCTCTGCCCTGAGACATAATCAAAGTGTGCTTCAGGAGCAGATGGAGGGCTCAGTCATGCATGCACGTCTCACATGCTCCTAACACATGCACTCCGCAAGCAAATTAAATGATGCTGATATGAACTCATTTTAAAAAGAATAACTTTTAACAGCATTGGCAGTGAATTAATGGCTGTTCATGCACAGCTCAGAAAGCATGAAATCAATCTCTCTCTATCTTGACAAGGACATATTCACTTATGAATTTAGTTCTCATTTTGTCTAAGTCACGATGTTATAGATTCCGGTGATGTCATGTCCATAACATTTTGAAATACACATCACAATAAAAAATAAAAAATACGCAGGTACCTGAAGACATTTCTGAAGTAGTTGAGGGCCCCAGTGAGGGCCCCTGGCTGTGAGAGGGCATGGAGGTATGCTTCGAGGTCTTCTGTGGTGAGCCAGCGGCCCTTACAACTGATACCTGTGCTGCGGCTGGTAAACAGACTCTTCAGCGCCTGTAAATCCACATGAAAAAGCAGAATGAGCTTGAAGAATTCGGTCCTATTATATATTAGATGGCTTTAACTATTTACTATGTCTAAATAAATAGATTAATAAGTAGAAAAAAATGCTGAAGATGTAGTTACATGGAGGCATTTTTAAAACATAAAACATGTACACAATAAGAACACAGTATCAAATGATTAGTTTAAATATAAGTACATAGTTGTTCAAGACACTTTATATAAAGAGGGTTCCATAATTCAATCTGGTCACATTAAAATAGTACGTAAAAGAAAAACAAATGTATACATGCTGTGCAAAAAAAAAAAAAAAGAAAAAAGAAAAAAGTTTTATTTCACAAAGGCAGCTGAGCAAAAAGGTTTTACTTGTCATAAATATCCTCTTCATATTATACTAGACATCTTCATACTGGATTATTTAAACATGCATTTCAACAATGGTACATACTGTACTATAGCTGGGCAATTAGAATGCATGATATGCATCAAATCATCATCACACTAAAACTAGTGTGTATCCAGAGCTGATTCATAATGACTAAGCTGTGTGTGCTGAATACAGATGGCCTGAATACAGTCTTGGCCTGCTGATTCACTCTGTATTCATAATTCTTACACAAACAAATTCACATGCTGGACCCAAAAGCTGGTCAGTTATGTAAAATGATGGGTAATTAAAAAAAAATAGAATGATATAATTCCCTGTTCTAGTAATTCTCAGTTTATACATATGCACATTCATGTCTTTAATTCTTTACTTAGGTATCAAAAGTATAAACATTGTTGGTAAGATGTTTAAAGGAGTTTAAAAGTAGTCTCATATGCCCAACAAAAGCTGCAATTACTTGATAAAAATACAGTAAAAATGTGTAATATTATTACTATTTAAAATAACTCTTTTCTATTTTAATAGATTTTAAAATGTCCTTAATTCCTGTTATGGCAACGCTGATTTTTTTTTAGCAGCCATTACTCAAGTTTTCAGACATCATTCTAATATGCTAATATGCTCAAGAAACATTTTTTCTTATTATCATAGGTGTGTTGCTTAATGTTTTTATGGAAATCATGATTTTAATGATTTTTAATGAATAGAAAACTCTAAAGAATAATTTATTTATTTGTTGTTAACAATAAGCATTTACTGTCACTTTTGATCAATTTCTTGCATCTTTACTGAAAAAAAAGGTCTAATTTCTTTAAACATGGTAGTATATTGAGTCAAGCTCACCTTGAAATCATTGATGGAGAGCATTAGCTCTGGGAAATATGGCAACTGGAAAAAAAAGTAGTAGCTTGACTTGAGCATCTGACTGGGGTGATGAAGGGCATAATCTGGACAGAGAAGAGAGAAAGCAAAAGGAAACCTAACCAAACATTGTACAGTGTGGCTCCAGGGTAACAAACCCATTTGCCTCATTTTTAAGCACATACAGTAACTCACATATAAATTGGCAATGAAATGGTTAATAATGAAGGGATCATTTCAAATCTGGCATGACACTTCTGTGTGGACGACACACATTTGTGCGTTGGAGACCTGCCCTCAGGCATCAAAAACATGATTCACTTTTGTTAAGTCAATAAACCTAACTGTAAAACATTTATAGTTGTATTTATTATCTGCATGTTAATAAATGTGATTGATGCCTTTAAGAAACACTGGATTAGGACATGGCTGCAATGAATATAGAGAATGTCTACTTTCCTTGTGTTACTATACACAGGAAACATTTTTTCCCTTCCCAATCTTAGTTTATTATCAGCGTTTGATTAATTTTTTTTTCTCACAACGTTGTTTCTAGGCAACGTACCTTTTTTGATTTCAGTAACGAGATCCATGTTATGTAAGAAAATGAAATGAAATCATGTTTCATAACACGTGCAATAGAGGGTTAAAACTGAAGAGAGCCCATTAAGCGGAGATACGTTTCAAAAGAACAAGAAAAGTAAAAGGTGTAGTCGTGTACGTGTCACTCTCGTCAGGTCCTCAGTGTTATTATGAGAGGGTCCCGTGTCTCTGCCAGAAGCCTGCCTGTACAGTAATTACCTCCTCCTCCAGGCTGGAGCGCACCAGACAGATGGAGGGCAAAGCCCCACAACTCCCCGGGCCTAACCACAATATTTCATTGTGAATGATGGAGATCATACTAATGATCCCTAAAACCAAAACAGAGTCTCTGGGGCAGGCATGATAGAACAGGAAGTCTGGTTGTCAGATGTTTAGGGCACTTACCAGTGAACACACAGGGGTGAGGGCTGTTCAGCACTATGAGTTTTGTCACCATTTCGGGGTAGTGAATTGCACAGAGCCATGCGATGATGCCACCCCAGTCATGCCCCACGAGAAAACATCTGTTGTATCCTAAAGGAGAGGATCAGAAGGAGGAAGCTGGCATGTTTGTGTTTGTTGTGGTGTTGTGTGTGTATGCCACATAAATTATATGGAAAGTGAGAGACGAGACAGGAAATTGTAGCAAAATCAGAGGGGGAAAAAAATCATGTGAAATGAAAACATAAATAAAAAGGATTGAGATATGATCCAAGCCAAATTCAAACTCATATTTTCCAAATTAGCACAACAGCATAATGTGTCTAACCACTAGGCCACAGTTCCAACTTTCTCTTTCCTCACCAGCATAAAAACAAGAAGCTGCCAGTTGATGATAAATATTTTAATCGCGATTAATCAAATCCAAAATAAAAGTTTTGTTTACATAATATATGTATGTGTATTGTGTATATTTAGCATGTATATATAAATACACACACACATATATATATATATATATATATATATATATATATATATTAAATTAATATTCTTATATTTTCTATTGTATATAAATATATTTAATATATTAACATAACATTTTTCTTAAATATATATATATATACATGTGTTCGTATTAATATATACTTATGAAACATACACAATTTACACACATATTATGTAAACAAACTAGGGCTGTGCAATTAACCGCATTCAATTGCCAAGTACATCTCATCAGTAAAGCCAGTTCTAAATCATCATTACCTGTTTTCAGATAGAGCGACATTCACTACACAGAGCCATAGTTCACTGACAATAAGGCATTATTGCATTCATAATCGCAGATTAATCGCATTCGATTTTGAACGTAATTACGCCTAGCTTGTCAGTGAACTACAGCTCTGTGTAGTGAATGCCGCTCAATCTGAAAACAGGTAATGATGATTTACTACTAATCACGGAACCGGCTTTACTGACGAGACGCATATGACAATCGAATGCAATTAATTGCACGGCCCTAAAACAAACCTATTTTGCAATTAACTGTTTAACAGCACTAATTATTCTACACATAGATCTGCATACATATGCAATCACTTGTTTTGAAACCTTTAATTCGCATATGACATACGGAAAAAAATTTAATCCATGGCCTCTTTTTATGAATTTGTTTCCTTCTATTAGTCCAAAAATGGCCATGTTTTAACTACATTAAAATGAGGGAATTAATAAGTACAATGTAGCCACTATTTACCTTAAAAAATGTAAAACACAAAAACTTTTTTTTCCCCACGTCATGTGCAGAGCTCCATAATTTTCTATTTAAATGTCAACATTTTTAACATTCAGTTTTAAGTTGGAACTGTGGCATAGGATTTAGACACATTTGGACAACACGAGTTTGCATCATTTTCCAATCATATTAATAAACATATTATTAACTCTTGGTCACTTTATCTTGTTTACCTTTGTCCCTGCATGTCATTTTCAACATTTCATGTTCTAAACTAGTGTTTACACAGTGGTTTTAGTGGAAGTCTTCTTTTGCAATAATACTATCATGCTGCAGTTCATTTAGTATCATATCAAGGACTGGCTCAGGATGAAAGACAGCATTGCTGTGAGCCAGGGTGGAAGTTTCCACCGTCTGCAACTGAGTGATTCCAATGTCAAGGAACTGAGACCCTGGAGCAAGACATCATCATGAATCCTACTAACGTGTCATTGATGGCCTGTCACAATACACCACCAGCTGCTTACACACATGCCACTCTGTGCAAGCAGACAGATGAGTTTAACTACGACATGATATACACTGTTCATCTGCCCTTGTCCTTGAGTCACACTGTAGCACCGCTCAACTAGTGATTGTGTCACATTTGAAATCTAGAGGCAGACAATCAGACTTCATTTTAAGCAGACTAAACTGACAATACAAATCTAAAAAGCCAAAGGCATCTGTGAATGGGTCACCTTCACATTACAGGCTATTGGGAAGAGTGCTACATTAGCATTCACCACTACAACAGCCTCATCAAAACCTCTAGACGGGCTGGGATGTGAAATGGAAATAGGGCTGAGGTAATGGAGGCAGTCTGTTCTTACCCAGATACTCCACAATGTCCTTGATATCGGTGACAAGGTAGTCCAGTCTGTAGCTCTCGGTGGAGGAGGGCAGGTCAGACTCCCCGTAGCCTCGCATATCCACCGCAACAACACGGAACTCGCTCTTAAATTCCCTCAGCTGGTGACGCCAGGAGAACCTGGCAAAACAAGGGGTAGAGCTTTGATAAATATTTAGTATGAATTCTACAGGTTACACATGAAAACATTTTTATTACATTTAGATAATCTCTCTCTGTTCTACATTGTTGTTGTTTTTCTGGTTACATTTCATTTTAAGGTGTTCTTGTTACAGTGTAATTATACATTTAAATACTGAGTAATATTAATTAACTTTATTTACTTACTATATGGTTAGGGTTAATTACGTGTAATTATGCATAATTTATTATTATTATAATAGTAAGTACATGTAACATGTAACAAGGACACCTTAAAATAAAGTGTGACCTTTTTGCGTTTACTAAGCTGGTATAGAACTGAGTCCATGGAAAAGTAAATAGAATGAATGAAGGACTCACAATTATTTTATTGAACTGACAATCGCAGTTTCATATTTCTATGCCGTTTTATACATTACCATTCAAAAGTCTGGGGTCAGCAAGAATGCACTAAATTGGGCAAAAGTGACAGTAAAGATTTATAATGTTAACAAACATTTCTAATTCAAATAAATGCTGTTCTTTTGAACTTTCTAATCATCAAATTATCAAAGAGTTAATATTCTTCACATATAAAATAATATGACCAGTATTTTTTTTTTATTTCCATAGTATAAATGTTAATATAGCTACCTTTATATTTTATGGGGTCCTGCAAGTTATGGCCAAAGACCTTGTGGAAAGTAAGAATTAATTGGACTGACAACATTTAGACACCTGAATGGATGATTTCTGCCACACTTTTCTACAATACAATAATCATACAAATTAGAATGATTTGCACTGCTATATATTTTGGCAAAAAATAAATAAAAATAAATTCAGATTGTGCCACTTTTTAGTGCTTTAACTGGAAAGGCAAAACCAGTTTTATGGAGTACCCCATAGCTTGACATTTAGTTGAATTGTATTAGTAAACTCTGCCACAGTGGTGGCATTCCCTAACTAGTAATTGTCTTTAAAGAATGAGAAGTAAGAGAGAGATAGAAAGTTAAAGGGTAACTAAACCCCTGGTCAGAGCCTGAAGTAAGCCTTACTATGATTCTGATGAGTCAGTGCAGCAAAGGCTCTAAGGACCCAAACCCAATATGTGAGAATATAAATGAGCGTTAAATTAGCACACACACACACACACACCCTATCTAACCTCCACATTTCTCTATTGCTCAGCAGAGAGGGAAATCTTTGACTTGCACTTTTTGAATGCACCAAACTAAAGTGGAGCAGAAGTCAGAAGAAAAGGGTGTCCTCCAGGTCTCCTCTACTCGACCAAGAGTTCATCACTGATTCTGGAGCAGTAGATTGGCCAGTGAAGCAGAAAGGAGCCATGCCACATTAATTAGGCACAGTCCTGTCCTGATCGCAGTTCTGCAGTCTGGCAGCTCACTAAAACGACAGCTTCACTGGTCCCAAGACAGTCCGAATGTCACGACACTCCATATCACATTTGCGGAATGCAGAATTCATTATACCGCCCGTTTTACATTTCATAACAATAATACACACATCTCTGACTCTGACTGAAGAATTGTGTTGGTAGGGAAGGTTTGAGTCTCAAATATTATCTATGACTCCATGTGTATAATGTGGACTGATTCCACAACAACATATTTCCGATCTGTGCCTGGCAGCATCCCAGTAGAGAAGAGAAGGGTTTCCCTTGTGTGTGCGAGTGTGTTTGAGTCTCACCAAAACTCTGGGAATCCATGCAGAAACAGCATAAGTGGCTTTCCTCGTTCTCCAGCAGCAACATAGTGAAATCTGAGTCCAGACTCCTAAAACCATACAGAGACCAGAGGCAGTTATTCTTCACCATAAATGGAGGATATGATAAAAGCAGTCCGTTCTCTTTAATCACACAAGCCTGTCCATCCTGATGTAAAATCCATTCTCACCTCACTCTCTGCTTGATAGAGCTATAAAATGAACCAGAGAGAGGGAGTCATGGCCGCAGGCTAATATTAAAGCAATATCTTCCATTGACATTTATGGGAAAATTCATACCCTGTTAAATGACAGCCTGCATCAAATTGCATGTGATAGTATCTTCTGATTGTCTTGCCATTTGTATTTTTAATGCATTTAGCAAATGCTTTTATCCAGAGCAACTTATAGTGCATTCATGCTATAATGTTTTTTTTTTTTACCAGTATGTGTGTTCCCTGGAAATTGAACCCACAACCTTTTGCACCGCAAACACAATTCTTTACCACTGAGCCACAGGAAACTTTTTATTTCAAGAACATTGTTCACAATGCAAAATTTTCCTTTTGAATACAAAAAAGTTGTGGGTGCAAGAAACACCTCACCTCAAAAAATATCTGATATAATGTATTGTTTTCACTCTGCTTGAATTAGTTTATTTCTTCAAGGTCACTTGCTATTTTACTGTCAGGTAGAGATCACTGTTGATGCCAGAGTTTATATAACAAATCCCTCAATTCAAGCAGTTGCAATATTTTTCTTTAGAAATGTTTGTATATCCCACATTACAAAAGTTATATACACAAAACTTAAAGTGGCTGTTTTACTTAAAGTGCTTAAAGTACTTTATTTTGCGCACTAATTTTGTACTTAATATACTAAAAATAATCATTTAGTACTTCTTAAGATAAACTTCTAAGTGTACTAAATTGTACTATTTTGGAACACCATGAATATGAAAAATCCGCTTTTAAAATACTATTGCTGTATTTAAAAAATATATTTAGTTACCACTTGTAGTACAATGGAATCATCTTTTGTAAACTAGTATGCTCAAAGGTACTACAAGTGGTGACTAAATACATTTTTTAAATACAGAGATAGTATATTAAAAGTGGATTTAGTTAATACTCATGACGTTCCAAATAGTAGAGAAGAGTGTGAACGTTATGTTCATAGTTCTGCAGGTATATACACATCACATCTATCCTGAGACTGCCTCAGCTGTTTTCAGCACCACTCCAGTGGACAGCGAATGGCCAGGCATTGACTGTGATTTTGTGGGAAACTGATCATTCTGCTGTCTGCTGCAAGACTTTGCTCAGTATATGCTCAATAATGGAAACTGCTTGCTTCTGGGAACAAGCACATGGGAAAGAAAAATCACAAATGAGATCTTAAGGGATAGTTCCCTTAAGAAAAAACATAGCTCACCCAGAAATGAAAACTGCATTACACTCATGTTGTTTCAAATATTTATGTCTACTTCTGTTGAATAAAGAAATTTTAAAGAATGTTGGCAAGCAAAAGGTCTGAGTTAAACCTGGATAACATTCCTCAAAAAAAAAAAAAAACCCAGACATTTTCTTATATATTTTTAGGGATTTACCTTTCCTATAAAGCATTGTGCTATGCTACCAAGGTCATGGGTTAAATTCACTGGGAAAGCAATGTAAGTTGCTTTGAATAATCACATCTGCCAAAAGCATAAATGTAAATCTAATTTTACAGAAAGCAAGCAAGCAAGAAAGTAAGTTTGGAATGACATGAGAATAAGTAAAATGATGGCAGAATTTTCATTTTGGCTGATCTATCCATTTATTTTTTCTCTTAAACACCAATGAGGCTAAAGGGATTATACATTGACAGCCTTCTTTTGCTTGATCCTCTGCTTCTAGTGAAACACAAGGTGATTTAATGCATCTCATCAACAATCTCAACATTGTTCTCAACAATATCTCAAACTGTGCTCAGGTTCGGCAAGATCCCAAACCTGAAAACACGATCTCACCGCACTGATATTTGTCATCAAATTATTCCAAGATGAAATTATGTGGTCTACCCGCAATACGTTTATAGTTACTCAGCAATCGTCTCATTTATTTATCTTAAGGAAACATTTCAAAGTCAAAGTTCATATTTCGAGCCTAAAATGAAAGAGCAACATCTGAGCATTAAAAAAGCAAAGTTATATTTATGTAAGCTATACATGCTTTCATTTACTGTCAACCATTGATCCATCTTACCTTAATTCTAACATAACAGTGGGTTCCCAAGGACGTGTCATTCAGGCACGCGGGGGGTGTCTCACGAACCGTCCACTGAAAGGTTGTTGACGGTCGTAGGATGATATTCCAGCCAAGTTTGAGCAGCGCTACGCAGGTGCACAGCGCGCAGTATCCATAGATGAGAGACCAGTATCCCATAACTCTGATCTTCAGCGTCAGCCCGACTGTCAACAACAGCAAGTTATGAAGCAGTCTCGCCATCTTTACATTACTGCAGGAATACGCTTGTTGATCACGGCTTCTATTGATTTGTTTACTCAACTGCCTGCGTTTCAAAAACGACGTGCATCTTAATAGCCCCGTCGCACCGTCAACGAGCGCATCCTGTCCGGGGAGGATCCCCGTGTAGACGCTACAGCCTCAGTCACGCTTACGTATGACAGAAAAGATGCTCATTCCCAAAAGTGTTCGCACCTCGGACTGAACCATTACACCCCACCTACACTGACAAAACTAGAATGCTCCCATTAGTCCAGGCAGCTGTCTGGGCCCACCTCGCAGACCGTCCACGCGCAGAGTTCTGGACGCTCGCGACCGCTGGCGGTACGTTAATAGCGAGCAGATGCAGCTGCGTCAATCACGGGAGAGCACGGATCGCAGTGTAGATGAGGTGTAGCGGTTATTGGATATTTTATCCTTATACAACAATAAAATATAGTGTGCCTCATGGTGCATTGAAATAATGATATCCCGAGACCAGCGAGACCCTAAGCTCCGCCTAAAGCATATTCGATATTCATAATGTACCGATTTATTAACTCATAGCTGGAAAACATACATGATCATTAAATGCAAAGGGATTCAAATAACTTTTGGACGGAGGCAAGTCAATTTTATACATTGCAGCACGATGATTATTTTAATAAACAGAATGATGAGGCTGCATATGAAAGGTGCCACTTAAAATTAACTTGGAAATTTCTCAATTTTATATATGTATATATATATAAACCACCTAACGGCACAAAATGATCCTTCAGAAATTATAATATGCTGATTTGCTCAAAAAATATTTTATCAGTATTCAATATTTCATAGTTATCTTTTTTGTGTGTGGAAACCATGATTCAATAAAATATCTGAAAAACATTGATTTGAAATATACATTTTTGTATCACAAGTTACAGTGATGCCTTCAGTGCAAATTTTGATCAATTTAATTAAAAACACCTTAAAGTTTAGTGTATATGATGGTGACGTTCATATGTGATGTGTAACAAAATTGACCCATATAAACAATCTTTACTGAAAATACTTTATTGATTTAACTTTTAGAATGCAATTTCTTTGAAATAATATATTATTTTTCCCCTCAGTAGCCTGTGACACCTCAGTATGGTGGTGTAATGAATAAAGTGCTTGTGATGAAAACTGCCCCACAACCATTATAGTCAGAATTCAGTGCAGTACAATCACCAGATCACACCTTGGAATCAACACGGCTTTGGAGAAACCACTGACTTTAGGCACAGAGAACTGCCTATCATCTCAGAGAGAAACTTTATGGCACTGCACTTCCAAATGGATACAAATAGAAATACAGGAAGTGCAATAACTCCTCTAAATAAGTCTGATTCTTCATAGGCGAACACTTAGGAAAAAAAAAAAAGGCTGTCCTGTAACAAAATGATAAATATTTATACATGCATGCTTATGTTACATTTCTGACACTACAGAAATATATATTTTTTTATATATATAAATGAAACCGGACAAGTTTTATGCAGCCAGCATATTTTCTGTTTAAATTGCTGCTTTACATCGAAAACATGAAATACCAGCTAGTAGGATAAACGGACAGGGCCCTGCACAGGAATATCCCGTACAGTTCTGACAAGAGCTAGCGCAAGACGACCGGCTATGCAATATTCATACAGCAGAAGAGTTGATGGAATGTGTCAAAGAATCCAATTGCAATAATAATCAAGAGAAGTAAACATTCTTCAGTATTTAAAAAACAAAACATGTTAAGGAACACAAAAACTGTTGTGAACGACAGACAGGTTTCACTTTCCTAACTGTCACAGAGAGTTTCAGTGCAGGCATTTCTGAATCCAAGCATCAAATGTATCAAAAAACAAATCAAGAATATACACGACACTATTTCTGGTGCAAATATTGGTCTTACAACTTCATATGCTGTTTTCTTATTTTTACACAAGCTAACTTAGTACAAATGTAAAGTAATGCAGCTGTATTGCAGTATTTTTGCCCATCAAAAGACTAAAGACCCGTTTCAGTCGCCAGGACTCCTGGAGCAAGTAGGGGAAGGGAAAAGATGGCCTACAACTGTTCACCGAACAGTAGCGCAACACACACAAGCACATTTTTTTTATTTGTTTGTCGATCTCAGTCCAAGTTCTTCTCAAAGGTTGCCATTATGTCACTCTGCATGGTCATATCAATGACTCCGGACATCTAAAAGAAATAACATAAAAATACATGATAAAACAATATTATTTTTTATTAGTTTTTTATAGTACTACATATTTTTAAATATTTAACAACAACAAAAGTAATATTTATTGTGGTTATTATTAATAAAACCATAAAGTATAATATTTATGAATGTTAAGAAACAATATAACATTTGTTATTCTAATTTTAATTATCTTAATATTAATTATAATTTAATAATAAACCTAATTAGTATATAATCTTTATATGGCAATAATAACAGTAATGTTTATTTTGGTTATTTATAAAACCATTAAATATAATATTTGTTATGAAGATTAATAAACAACATACTGTCACATTATTTGAAGCATTAGTCGACTAATCACGTTTATTAATAAACAATTTAAATCATTATGAGCTTTTAACTGCCTACATAGCCTAATAAGAAAAAACAAAGAAAAAGAAAAGTGACGTGGCATTCAGCCAAGTAGGGTGACCCATACTCATAATTCGTGCTCTGCATTTAACCCATCCAAAGTGCACACACACACAGCAGTGTACACACACCTGGAGCAGTGGGCAGCCATTTATGCTGCGGCCCCCGGGGAGCAGTTGGGGGTTCGATGTCTTGCTCAAGGGCACCTAAGTCGTGGTATTACCGGCCCGAGATTCAAAACCACAACCCTAGGGTTAAGAGTCAAACTCTCTAACCACTAGGCCACGACTTCCCCAATAAGCGCTCAAGCACACATGAAAGCTTGCCCCAGCGCATCGCAGAAGCTATGATTATGAATGTGTCAGGGAGAAACAGTAAGGAGACTGCATTAACATTTTAATAAGTTGATAAACTAGTGCTTTCTTTGTATTTAGTTTAAAAGATGAAGTCTGCAACACTCAATCATCATTGCCGCAGTGACGTGCCTGTAGGCATGTTTCAAACGGATGACAATCTGAAAAAAATATTAAATTGTTTCATTTAAAAGTAGACATTTCACTCTCTATAGTTAAAGGTTTAATGTCTGTAAAGCAAAGATATACATGGGAGTTTTCATGCTTAAGTCCATAGAGACTGAGACGGCAGAAAGCACATCCTGCTTGCTTTCATTATTTTACAAAAGCACAATATTTTGTTGTTATTGTGAGTGCACACAAATAAACAGTTATTTTTCATTAACTCATGTTTGAGATTCACCTATGGGGAGGGCATCTGTACCTGACCTCTACAGAAGCATCCAATTTCACCAAGTCTGGCTTGACAGACAGGAGCGTATGCCCAATGGCAGGTAATGGCCGTCCCTTAACCGAGCACATATAGCACATATATTGGCTACTATCGTGGACAACCTGCCGTGAGCCTGCCCGGCAATGTGCGTCACCCTCATCACCGCTGGGGATCCACTTCCCTTTGTGTTGTTTGCATGGGGCTTCAACAACCTCAGAATGTCGTCCCAAAAAAAATAAAAAAATAAAAAAAAAAAACGCTCCTGCGTCGGAGGCTCAAGGTGGCCGACACACAGGGATTGACAAGTTAGATTTGTTTAACTCAGGGTTGTCTGATGCAGATGTGATTAAGATGACACCAATTTGCTTCCGGGGCCTACCGCGGAGCAGCCTCACTTAGCCGTGCCGATCAATGCAATTTCATTTTGAGGATATTTTGTGGATGATGAAGGCAGTCTCAACAGCTGGAAGGACGAGGAGGCCATCCCATCATCCATAGTCCTTCAGGCTTACGATCCTGCGGCTCTCCCCCAATCAGTCCAAGTTTTGTGCGAGTAGCTGCTCACCTCAATATCAAATGGCCAGTACTTCAAATGCATCAGACCAGGACAATGACTTTTACTACGGGACACTTCTCTGAACTTTTCCCGGCCCTAAACAGCTGTTTCTTCCGGTCTTTTCTGCATGTGATAAACACATGTAGCATCACAGCCTGTTCTTTCAGGTAAAATTGATTGTTTTCCCATGTTCATTCATCAGGCCTCTTATTAAGCCCCGGCTTTGGCAGTAAGAGGCCTCAGCGACTCCTCCCTTCCATCCTCTTACCAGCGAACTGCTGGTTGAAATGAGAGAAAAGAAAGGGTGGCCATCAGCCACGTTCTCTGGGAGGAGTTACTGATAGTGAATCACCTATTTCTCCATAACAGCGGCCGGCTTGCACGGCCACAGGTGCACAGGCGGCAGCCCTCCAGACACCAGTTCTGCCGCTCATATTTAGGTTATCTGTCGGCGCAGTAAGGGGTGTTGGTATGGGCTTCACCTGTCGGCGCAGTAAGGGGTGTTGGTATGGGCTTCACAGTTCCTGGTGTAATTCCTAAGTTCTACACAGTTCCTAAGTGAATTTCCCCAGTTTCAAAGGAGAATACAGTGAGGAAAAAGTGCAGAACCAGTGTCACCACACAGCTTCCTTCACACTACTCTCACAAATTCAATAAAAGCTTCGGCCTCAGTGTTACCCAACATACAAAAAAGATAAAAATCAAACAAATCATATAAATTCAATGATAAGAAAGAACACATCTTTACAGCCCCATATGTCACTCCTTTGTAATCTACGAGATAGCACCGTTGTACCACAAATGCGCAAACCGGGCGAACTAGCCAGTTCTCCTGTTTGTCTGCTGGTGAATCACGTACATAAAGGGGTTCAGACCTCAGGTTGCAACTACGTTTCAACAGAACTCTTTCTTCTCATATGGAAGAGAGCTCTGCTCCCATTCTGAAAGACAAAATCCCCTTCCTCCTACAAAAAGGGGTTGGTTCAAGGGTTTTCCCGGCACTTTAGCAGGCTCTCATTATTTTCTAGTCCCAAAGAATGACGGTTCTTTCCATCCTATTCTGGATCGCAGTGTTGAACAAACATTTTAGGAAACACAATTTCAGAATATTAACACATGGCTCTTTCTTACGTTCAGTAAACCATTGGTTCACATCAATCAATCTAAAAATATTTTAGCCTAGGATGATCTGTCTGTGTGCGTGAGCAGACTTGGCAACACTGAGAATAGTAGGTCTCAAGATCCTGACATATGTAGACGATTGGCTGATTAAAGCCAATTCAAAAGAGAAAGTGATTCAAAACACGTTCTGTGTGCTCGCTCACATCACAGCATTCAGCTTCAGAAGGAGCAAGCATTAAGATTTCTCTCAGACTACAGGGTCTTATGGCTTCGGCTGTCCATGTCCTTCCTCTGGAGAAGGAGGATGTTCATGAAGTGGTTTTAGCTCTTCATTTCAGACCATTATGTGATCTCTGCCACTCAGTCACAGTGCACAGCACTCATGCACAGCAGCGCTGCATCACTGGAGGAATTCAGAGCTTTACACTCATGGGACCTCCTGGGGCTATCATGTTGCGGAAAGGGGAAACCAAAGATGGGTCCCTACTGCCAGGTGGGATGCACCCCTTCATGCCCTGTACTCTAGCTCACAGGTTGTTAGTATCAAGCAGGCGGCACTTTCTGTCATTACGGGCAAACCATGTCTCGGGCACTCTAAACAGTGGCGCACTTCTGTTGTGGTGGGGGAACCCGCTCAGATAGAGGAACTGCCATGAAAGAAAATTGGTCAGGCAGCCGTTGATTTCTTAGCCTCATGCCAAAACGGCCACTGTTCAACGTTCTTCTCGCTACGGGACGAGGACGCCCCCACTTGCCGTGGATGAACTGGCCCACCAATGGCCCGCTGTGCTGCCCTATGGCTAATCCCTTTTCTGTATGCCTAGTCATGGCCCCTCCCATCACTCATTGACCTCCTGTCCGAAAGCAAACAGGGAAATCCCCCCCCCCGGTCACCAGGACTGGGTGGCTCTGGTTCTGGCCTTGGCTTCCGCAAAATATGTCAGTGATTTGCATGTGCTCTCCGTTCATCCCTTGTTAACTAATTTTCTTGCAGTGGAGATGGGTTTTTCCCAGGCCTAACCCTGCCTTAACGCCAGAATGCATTGACTCGTGGAAGCCATCCCTTTGGCATATGAATCAAATGAAATGTGGGCATGTTGGCCTCAGAGCGCAATTAACTAGGGCCATAGTGGCCTTGTGGGCTCTGTTTAAAGGGTTCCTTGCAGGACATTTGTGCCGCTCCAAGCTGGGCTTCTCCACACACATTTGTCAAATACTTCTGGCTTGATGTTACCCACATCCCAGTAGTTTACTCCGTTTTGGGTGTGGACTCTTTGTAGCCTTGTGCCCTAAGACTCTTAACACCTTTTTGAACCTGGGTTATTTATCTCATTAAGCACGTCATCTGTACCCTCTCCTGACACATTATTATATTATATACATGTATGTATATGTCAATAAATACATATGTCTATTTCTATAATATATGCCTTATCATTATGTTTTATGTAACAATTAGTCGACTATTAGGGAGTAGCCCTAATAATTACATAGTAAAAATAAGTAACAATGAGTTTATCCAATGGCATTGGGAGAGTTTATACAATGCATTTAAATAAAAATTCTGTAAATTACTCCTCATCATTCCAAACCCGTAACATCTTCATTCATCTCTGGAACACAGATATGAGATTAGATATTGATCCTGCTAAGACAGCAATGTAACTACAAAGTTCAAGGCCCAGAAAGGACATTGATAAAATAGTCCATGTGACATCAGTGGTTCAACTTTAAATGTTACGAAGCTATGAGAATACTTTTTGTGCATAAAGAAAAAAAATTATGACTTTATTCAACAATTTCTTCGTTCACAAGAGTCCCATGGCAAAAGTCATTATTTTTGTTTTCTTTGCACACAAAAAGTATTCTCGTAGCTTCATTAAATAATGGTTGAACCACTGATGTCGCATGGATTATTTTAACATTGTCCTTACAACTTTTCTGGGTCTTGAATATGGTAGTTTACGATGCGGTCTATGCAGGGTCAGAATGTTTCGGATTTTATCAAATCTTATTTGTATTTGGAAGATGAATGTATATCTTACAGGTTTGGAATGACATGAGGGTGAATAATGACAGAATTTTCATTTTTGGGTGAACTATCCCTTTAAATCTCAACATTTTAAAGTTACTTTCTAAAGTACTTTGTGTGCAAAGTACTTACAGCCTCTCTCCTGCGGCGCTCCTGCTCTCTCTTGCGGGCCATCTCTCGTTCTCGGTCTACAGCGCTCTGTGGAAGAGAGGAGGGCTCAGGGGCTTTGGGGGTATCCAAGATGGCTGCCATCAGAGGCAGCTCTGCTGACTCCACTTCTGGCTTTGAAGGCGGGCAGTCCAGCTTGGTTTTTTGAAGCTGCTGCATCAGACTAGAAATCATTAAAAGGCCACACTGTTAGCTAGATCAGCGAGAACAGTCGTATAATAATCAAATGCTGGCCATGGGGAAATGACAGCAAATTAATAATAGAAACATAGAATACATTTGTCAAATTCGCTAGGTTTTGAAACAGAGCCATGGGAAGCTGTGGTCAGCTGGAATCATGTCTCCAGCCATGCAGAGATTGAAACTTCTCCAAAATGAAACTTACATAACACCGCTTTATACACTGTTGCCTGAAAAATAAGATTCTGTTTATACCCGCTTTTGTCTGTGCTGCTGTTTTCTCGACCTGCTTCCATCTGCAGTTTACGAGCTCGCTCTCGTTCCTCTTTCTCCATGGCAACTTTACGAAACTGCTGGAAACTTTCCTTAGATGATTTGATTGGGCAAGGATTTTGAGTAGCCATCTTCCCCAAGCTTGTCCAGGAGTCAGCATGCTTTAGGACAATATCCTTAAACACACGAGAGCAGCTCCAGGTTATCAGTGACAACACCATTGAGTTCATTTTTCATTTGCTATTCATATAAAGCATTTGTACCTTTTTAGGCAGGTTTGATTTAGCATCTTGAATGGGCTTGCATAGTTCACTGCCATCATACTTAGCTCCTAGAAAAAGTAAAGAACCCATTTCAAGAAACCATTGAGAAAAAAGGAGAGGACTCTGGAGGAAAACAGCAGGAGAAATGCTGACCATGCATTTTGTGCAGCTGAATGGAGGACTCTTCCAGTGTCTCTGGGCAGCTCTGCTCATCCCTCATGTTGGTTAATGGACTCTCATGCAGAGGTGACAACAATTTACATTGCTGCAGAGAGAAAGCAAGTACAAAAAGTGTGTCACCAACAACAACCAGGCCAAACACCATCCATCTGGATCCAAACCCTGAACTTCTTTCTTCTTAAACAAATTTAATATTATTTTTTAAAGAAGTTTAACAAACAAGAACTTAACATTGAGTTTAGACACAATATTGTCTTTTTTCTGTTTCTTCAGTGAAAACAGTTTCACAAAAGAACATTTGTGCATCTCAGAGCAACACTGCAGTGTATAGAACGTTTGAAGGAATCATTTGATTAAATAATGCATCCATAAAGACAGGCACTTGATTTGTTTCTAAATGAATCAGCTTTTTTATTTTGTCTAAGCTGACAAATTTCATCAGGGTTTTTTTTTTTTTTTTAAACAACAAAACCACGTTTCAAGGGGGTTCACCTGGTAAAATTCACAATTAGGGGCTAAATATTACGTTCAGGAATGCAAACTCCTCATAGGTGAAAAAGGTGACAAAGACGCGCAGGAAGTCACAAAGTTTAACATATCATGTTATTTTAAAAAAATAAGCACCATATTTTTCGGACTATAAGTCGCACCTGAGTATAAGTCGCAGCAGTCCAAAAATAAGTCATGATGAGGAAAAAAAACACATAAGTCGCACTGGAGTATAAATTCGCATTTATTTAGAACCAAGAACCAAGAGAAAACATTACAGTCTCCAGCCGCGAGTGGGCGCTCTATGCTGCTCAGTGGTTGACTACAGGAGCATAGAGCAGCATAGAGCGCCCACTCGCGGCTGGAGACGGTAATGTTTTCTCTTGGTTCATGTCAAATTAATTTTGATAAATAGGTCGCACCTGACTACAAGTCGCAGGACCAGCCAAACTATATAAAAAAAAGTGTGACTTATAGTCTGGAAAATACGGTTAACAAATAAGCCCAGACACCAACAGCATGGTTAATTATTTAAATAACAGTACTTAACCATTTAAATACTTAAATTAAGTAAATGTTTATTGTATTATAATTAAATAATGAATTAAATATCTAGACATTTTTAAGATTTAATTAAAAAACAATTTTTTTCAAACATTGGAAGGACTCATCCAAAAGTGTGCTCTAAGTTTATCTTTAACTGTAGAAGCTGCTAAACATATTTAGTCAACACAGACTTGTTGCAGATATAGTTTTGTTACTGAGCCTGTAATAACTCTGCATCACTTAACGCACAGGTCTGTTTTGACATCGGCTTGTCAGACAGTTCGTTCCATCCATTCACTGGTATAGTGGATGTGGTGCGATAACCTCCCCATGCTGTGTAGCGGCGTATCATGTGTCAGCTATTGCCAGAGGATAATAAAAGATTAGGTTAAGCTTAATAAAAGAGGTATTGTATAAAATGTATTTATTAAAGGCATATAATTAAAATGATTAACACTGCTGGCATTCTGTGTTGACCTTGTAAAGTGTCACAGACATGTATCGGTTGTCGTCCACTACACACTACACAAGATGAAAAGACTGTATCTTTTGTCCCGACTACCATTGTTGTTTGCTCAAATTTTAATTGTGTTGTGTATTCCAGCCTTAAATTATGTTGTGTAAAGGTGTTTGCAACAAACTATTCTGAAAAATCTATTTTAACTGACAACTTAATCTAATATATTGAACTAAGACAAGTTAAGCATAAATATCATTTACCTCAAACTGAGAGCTGGAGGTAGACTGGCATCCTATGACAGAAATGGCTGCAGGTGAGGTCAGTGGTGACAGAAGAGGAAGTACACCTGCAAGATTGAGGGGAGGAAGAGAAAGCAAGAGATGGAGTTTACTTTAAATTGGTATCCTGTTTTACACGTGCCCCACTATAAGTGAGAGACAGAATGGCATGCAACTAACTCAAAACAAACCACCAGTTATGATGAACATACAATGTCAACCCACAATGGAAGGGAAAAGTTGCAGATGAGCAATGTTAACAGAGCAAGGGGAGCGAGCGAGGGACGGAGATCGGCGAGTGGCGGCGGCGGTAAAACATCAAGCAACCTCTTACCTTCTTGCTCAGATTTAAGTGGAGGCTTCTCTGCAGCAGCAGGTGACGGGGGGTCAACCTGAGAGACCTGGGGGTCGAGTGAAGGACTATGGGGGAACGACGAGTCTGAAAGGAGTGTGGTTGGTGCGTGTTGGGAAATCGACAACTGGGAAGATTTGAGTGGGGTGGTTGGGTTGTCTTTATAGGGGGAGGTGGCAGAAATGTTACATAAAGGGTTGATGGCCTGGTCTGGAGGTAGGCTGATGGGTAAAGGGGCAGTCCAGGTTTTATGAGGTAGTGGGGCAGCTTTGCCACTAGGTCTGGATGGCTGAGGAGGCAGCCGGCTGTGTAATGCTGTTGCAGGAGGAGGGTAGAGGGATGGACAGAAAAGTGTTCAGGTGATAAATCTGTTCTCCATATGAGTAATAAAGAAATCATTTTCAGTTTTGGAGGTCAATTCATATATGTTTTGTACATCATGATGTGGCCACAGAAAACAAATCAACGTGAACAGAAGTATGATCAATGGCACCGAGCCTAACCTGGGAATGCCATGATGGTGTCCTCGGCAGGATGCTTTACTTGTTGTGACACAAACAGGTCTTTGGAGTCTGCCTCTGAGGCTAGATATGCTGGACGAGACTGGCACGTCATGACTGAGGCAGAAGAAGAGTCCTTTACCTCAGCAACGGCCTGCCGTGATGCCTGTTTGGGGAGGGGGAAAGGGGGCAATATTTCACTCAGGACAAATTGGGCACTTTATTAAGTGAAATGCTCCATGTGCCAAATATTAAAATAGTGGGAGTAGGCCAGGTAATAATATTGGTTGTCTCTTATTGGCTTTTTACCTTGTTTTTAATTTTGTGGGCATGGCCAGGGGTTTTGCTTTGCTTCCTCTTAGCTTTCTGTTCTGTAAGACACGCACAATGCACACTGAGGTCATTTCACTTCAGTCATAACTGCGGTAAAGGCCAACCCCATCCCAGGGGCATTCCTGCTGATTTACTCAGTTTATAATTGCATGCACAGTTATGAAATAAAGTACTATAAAGGGTCACAATCACTGTAAATAATTACAAATAAATCATAAAATAGTTTCATTGCAAGTGGTAATTTTTTTTTTTCCAAAGTAGTGTGCACAACTTGTGAAAGTGTTTTGTGATGAGATTAAACATTGTGAACAAAAAAAGTGAGATGACAAAGAAAGGCGAAAGAAAACACAACACTTATCTTAACATACAACAGTTGTCTAGGAAAATGTGTTTTATTTAAATCTCTGGGTGTTTAACACCAAGCTCAATGGGTAAGCTTTAAACCTGTTTAGGTAACTAAAATTCACACATCTACAAAATATGCAACAGACTTACAACTACGTTGTTTTGGTCCTACCTTCCATGTTCCAACTATAGTTTACAATCCAAGAACCTCACATACAACATATCGATGTATGCTTTTACAATCTATTGAAAAATATCATTACATATACATCTATGCATAACCTCAAACAAGTACAAAAGGTGAAATTACAATGTAATGCAACAGGGGAACCACATAATAATGATTCAAAGCAGCAGTTTAAAACAGACCAGCTGTAACTCTTAACTGGGACAATAGCATGTGACATGTAAACTCAGGTTTGGTGAAGGGCCAAATTGGAACCTGGGGTTTCTTCGAAGCCCTTACCACTATTTTTAACTTGAAAGCACTGTGAGTGTTTAAAACAAAGAAAACCCCATACCGAGAGCCAGCTGGTCTTAAACTACAGCAACAACATAAGTGATTGTGATGAAACAAGAACAAAATATCAAACATTGGAAAACAACAAATAAATAATAGCACCCAACAAAAACTACAGAAAGAGTGCGAGAGAGAAAGAAAGAGAGACAACTTATTCTTTTACTAATTTAGAGCCAAAAGTGCACAATTTTCTTTATTTTACAAAAGTGATAAAACACAAGAAGTGAACAGAAAAAAATAAAACCAACACAATTTTTTTTTTAATTGGGTAAAAGATGAGAAAAGATGAGAAAAGTGAAACTTTATAATGCTGGGGACGTGTCCGGGTAAGCTTTACAATTTTTGGCTTGTTTTCTGCATCAGTGGCCAGATTGATAGCATGGGGAACGGACTGGCCTGAGAGACAGTGAGTGAATAAAGGGTTGGTGGGTAGGTGTGAAGCAGCTAACCTGAATCAGAGTCACAGCTATCAGAGGAGCTAGAGTCACTACTACTGCTGTCAGAGCTGGACGAGCTGCTGCTGTCACTCAGACGAGACGGACGGCTCATCTCTTTAAACTCCCCCTCAGCTTCAACTGCACACAGAAGGGGAAACCTATGGTTTATACTGCATTTATATGACTACACCAAAAAAGAATGAACAAATAAATACCTGTACTTACTTTTGGCCTTTTTATTATTTGATTCTCCATGTGTGTGTTGCAGCTCTTTCTCCTTTTCCTTGATTTTAGACTTCAGCAGCTTCTTTTCTAATAATGTAAAAAGATTAATCAATAAATATAAGATTTCTCCTTTTATAATAATAATATAATAATTCTCCTTTTAGGCACCAATTTTGTAAGCATTGTAGAGTATGTACCCTTTTTTTAAGGTAAAGCATACACAGAAAAAAACCTTAATGAACACTTTCACAGTGAAGCAAAAATAATGTTCTGCTATACTGTGGGTGTAACATTTTTTCCAGATAATGATGACGTGTCCCGACTTGGCATATATGGCTGTAGTATGAAAAACATATGCAAATATTTCTTATTTGCATGCCATTCAGTTGTATTACACGTGTTGTGAACAGCTTTTAGTACCAGCTTTCATATAATGAATCTCAGCATAAAAGCTCTTAATATTAACCAAACAGTACTTACTGTCAGTTTCCTTTGGTTTCTTTTGGAGGCAAGTGACAACATAGCACTCGAGAGCTCGAAGAGTTGAAGGTTTAAGAGTCTCAAAGTCGATCTCGATCTCCTCAGGGTCTGTGTCCCTAAGCAAGGGTTCTCGTGCCTTGATGATGTTCACTATTTTGCCAAGCTTGTCTCCAGGAAGCTTGTTAATGTCCAAACTCAGTTGCCGTTTCTCCTCGTAAGACATGGGTAATGTATTCATCTCTTCCTCGGAGTCATATGCTCTGCTCTCCTTCCGCCTGAGAACAAAGTTGACATAATTTTGATTTCTTTGAGAATTTGTCTTGACATAAAACATAAAATTCATTAGCTGCTGTAGGGAAATAATGAAAAGAATAACAAAGTCCAGTAAATGGTTAACATGTTTGTACTACAAACCAGTGTGTGTTTTAAAATAACCAGAAACACCAGCTAGCAATATCAGGTGGCAAAATGAGATGTGTTGTACAGTTAAAATAGCTGGAAGTGGATGAGAATGGAAGCCAGACACATTCAATAAAAAAAATGGCTGCGCCCACTCTTACAGGAAAAATAAGGTGGATACTTATGATAGAAATGGGCATGGTGTCCACACACAAGCACCACAGATCTTCTTACCCTGATGACTTGCTGTTAGACCTCTTCTCTATTTTTGCCGGTTTCTTCATTTCTTCACCTTTTCGCTTACTGAACTCTCGCTCTTTCTTCCTCTTCTTCTTGGACTTTTCCCTTTTCTTTGGTTTCAAGAGAGGTGTTTGGGTCAGTAACTGCAACTGCTCTCGTACTGCTTTCAGCTGGTGAGTAAAGACAGAAATGACATTATATAAGGATACACATAAAAATGCTGTCAATCTATAATTCGAGACTTAGCAAGCTATTTTTTTCCACTGCCTACTGTACAAATGGGCAGCATCCAAACCCTCACAGCAGGCTGATTTTGAATGCTCATACTGGCATAGAAGATTTGACTTAGCAACATGCTTATTAAGCACCACACCTATTAAGTTTACAGCACAACACTATTATAACAAAAAAAAAAAAAAATCACACTGTAACTGCAAAGACTTAAAGTACTCCTAAGTATGTAACTAAAAGAGTCACCTCTCGCTTTTTGGCAAAAAACATTCTGGCATTGTTTTCACTGCAAAGAATACATGCAATACTGCCATATATATTTTTGTGAAGGAGGCAGAGTCACCACACTGGGCCTGATTATGATTTCATGACAGTTTTGGAACAAAGGATGTATGTTTGAGGGGACTCAAACGTCTTACACAAGTCTTACCTGTTCCTCCAGGTTTGCAAGCCTCTGCGCTCTCTCCACTTCATCTTCTGTGTCCGAGGAGTTTTCTGATAGAGATGATGATTCACTGTCACTGCTCTCAGAACTGGACGGACTGTGTGCTCTCTCCTTCCTTCCTCTGTTCTGATTAGAGGATGGTGCTGAATTTCTCGGCTCGTCAGGAATCTTGGAGAAGCGAAACTCAAAAACATCCTGGGTAAAAAATACAAATATTTTGCATTTACCCATAGGAAAATAAGACAAACATTGGATTTTAAAAGATGATCAAACTACCTAAAGACACACCTGAAGCTTTCTTGCCATGGCCACTACCTCATGGGTGGGTGGATTGTATTTGTAGCAGTTTGAGAACATGAGCCGCACATCTGCAGCGAACTGAAATGCATCGGTGTACTCGCGAGCTTCTATTTTTTTCTACTCAAAAAAAATAATAATAAGCCCATTACATATAAAACAATAACAATGAGCAAAGAAGTAATATTAATACAACCATGGTACTCACTCTGATGGTACTCATATCCATAGGTTGGTGAATGATTTCATGATAATCAAGAAGGCCCAGTGCCTTTGCATCCACAGGCTTATAAAAGGGCCAGGCGTAAGCAGAATGCTTTTTGGCAAACATCTCTTTCAGGATGGCACTGCAGTATTTGAGTCTCTCTGAGAGTTTGGTCCTTCTGCCCACCTGATGCTGTGGTGGTGATTCAGGAAGGTCTTTACAGGGAGGTTTGATGGGTCGTCCGCTGCCTCGCCTGGAGAATAACTTAAGGACTTTTGGTTCTGTTACACAAGGGGACACCTCACAGCTGGTGATGGAAGAGGCAGAAGGGGTCGTAGTGTCTGCTTTTCTTTTCACACCATTTTTCAACTGAAAAAAAGGTACATGCAGATTACAGTTAACTAAAAAAAATGATATGCAATCTGTGTTTCCCCCCATACTCTACCTTTAGAAAATACTATTTCCATAATTCAGTACGAGACAACCTAACAACCCTTATCTTTGTCAAAGAGGCAAAACTACACTAATTCATCCTTGGCAAACACTAGGTCTCATTAACTAATAACTGCAGTCTTTAGCCTAAACCCTAACACATGCATATGCACATGCATTTATTCCTAACCATGTTATAATGTTAATGAATTTGGAGTATTCTAAATGAGCAACTGCATACCCAAAGTTAGTAATCTGCATAGAACATGTCTAAATATCTCTGTAAGGGCTTTCTGCAAAACCTTTCCTTTATTTTTGGTTCATTTATAATACTTTTAATTATGAAAGTTATTGATAAATAATCTGTTGTGACAACACCTGTGGACAGATTTCACACACAAATTTGGTAGTATGAACCAATTTCTTTGCCTTTTTTCCTAAAGAACATTACAGAGATTTGACAGGAAATGGGAGAGAAAGTGGGTGATAGGATTGGAACGGTCCATGAGATGGGACTCAAACTTAAAGGGATAGTTCACCCAAAAATGAAAATTATGTCATTAATGTCTTCCAAACCCGTAAGACCTCCGTTCATCTTCGGAACACAGTTTAAGATATTTTAGATTTAGTCCAAGAGCTTTCTTTCCCTCCATTGAAAATGTATGTACGGTATATTGTCCATGTCCAGAAAGGTAAGAAAAACATCAAAACATTCTAACTGACCCTCTGATGTCACATGGACTATGTGACAGCATTTCGATGCTTTGATGAAGCATCAAATATACATTTTGGTCCAAAAATAGCATAAACTACAACTTTATTCAGCATTGTCTTCTCTTCTGGGTCTGTTGTGAGCACGTTCACTGCAGCTTAGTGATATCCGGTTCCCGAAAGAATCAATTCGATGTAACCGGATCTTTTTGAACCAGTTCACCAAATCGAACTGAATCGTTTGAAAAGGTTCACGTCTCCAATAAGTATTAATCCACAAATGACTTAAGCCGTTAACATTTTTAATGTGGCTGACACTCCCTCGGAGTTCAAACAAAGCAATATCCCAGAGTAATTAATTCACTCAAACAGTACACTGATTGGACTGCTGTGATGAGAGAACTGAAGATGAACACCGAGCCGAGCCAGATAACAAACGAAAGATTGACTTGTTCTCAAGTCAAGATCTGGTTGCATCGGTTTTAAGATCACCAGTAGTGATGGGAAATTTGTTTTTTTCCGTGAACCAGTTCTTTCAGACAGTTCGATTCAATAAACTGGTTGAAAAAAATAGTTTACCGGTTCTTTTGTGCTCGACGTAAATGACGTCATTGGCGATGATTGCCCTTGATTCAAGCCTTCGGTTTACCCGCACTCATAACATTAGCACAGAATCGGTTCAGAATCAATCACCAAAAGAACCAGTTCGGTTCAGACGCGCTGTGTGTCAGTCTGCTTCACGCTGAATCACACATGCGCAGTATCAGCTCCTCGGTTCACGAATCAGACGCGTTCGACAGAAACGGTTCTTGACTCGTGAACAAGTCAGTCGTTCATTCGTTATCTGGCTCGGCATCTTGATCGTGATCTTTTCTCTTCACAGCAGTTCACTCATTGTACTGTTTGAGTAAAAGAATTCCCGGAGTATTTTAGATATTGCTTTGTTTTAACTCAGCCACATTAAAAAAGTTCAGCCACGTTATAAAACAGTTCGATTTGGTGAACTGCTTCAAGAAGATCCGGTTAAATCGAGTGATTTGTACGCGAACCGGATATCACTACACTGCAGTGAACGGGCTCACAACAGACCCGGAAGAGAAGACAATGCTGAATAAAGTAGTAGTTTTTGCTATTTTTGGACCAAAATGTATTCTCGACGCTTCAAAAAATTCTAACTGACACTCTGATGTAACATGGACTACTTTGAAGATATTTTTCTTACCTTTCTGGACATGGACAGAAACTATTCTGAAAATATTATGATTAAGGTGCTTACATGAGTTGCTTTTAAAATACTCATTATGGTCCCGTTGTTCCCCATGTTAAAGTTTGTCTTTGTTATGGTCGCATATACCATTTATGGGGGTTCATTTTTAATTGAGCAAAACCTTCAAGTGCAGTTATTGTCATGCTACGTGCAAACAGAAGACTCCAGATACAATTACACCAGCAACAGTCCTCCTCTACCCTTTCATTCTGCAAAATTTCCTTCATAACTCCATGACAAACTCGGAGGTACTGGATGAGAGTGTGAAGTGAGGACTGGTGGGAGAGAGTTGTTTTATTGGATTCTTTTGTTTGGTCACCAAACGTGTGTTTATTCTGTCGCAAAATTCAGCAAAAATTACTACACAACGTTAAGGTGTATAAAAAATAAAAATAAAAAGGATACTCCACATGCTAATTCGATTTGTGTTTACTTCGAGCATGACTTTAGCCAGATTAAAGCAATTCAAAATCGGTTTACACGGTAGATTCTTAATCAGAGTATTGTCTTAATCATGTTAATATCGGAGTATTGTTGTTCATATAAACGTACTGATTGTGAAATAAGACGTTCCTATCAAATCACTGTAATTCCCAGGCATACAATGAGTATTAACGCCCGAGTTCAGTTTGTACAAGAGGCTTATGATACAGCTGATACACGTTAAAAGTGCAAGTGGAGGTGGTTTGAGAGGAACTGACTTTGGCTGTGAGTTGTGCAGACAGGGGAGCAGAGGGAATTGTGTGAAGAGCGTCCGGAGGGATGACGGTCACTGTTTGTTGGAAAACAACTTCAGACACAGGAGACTGTGGCCTCTTTATCACTGCAAAAAAATGCAAATATTAACTTCATTTTCACTATACACTACCATACACAGCACAGAAACCTGATACATGTAATTTGTCATCAATTTATTTAATTTAAGTGGCCTGAATACCTGCTGTTGATTTCCTTCCTCCTTTCATAGGAGCTTTAGTTGTCAGAGCAGAGATCTCAATCTCATCTTGAGGCATATTTGCCACCTTCTCCAAAAAAAGCTTCTCAAGGGCTTGAGCCATCTGAACGATGTCATCTCCTGGCTGAAACCACAAACACATAAGAAGTTGGAAAACAACTTGCTTAGCAATTCTTAGCAACGTTACATAAAACAACAGCACAGTCCTCACCCGATTGTACACGTAACAGTTTGTGAACATGTTGTTGAAGTCTTCTATACACTCCATTGCCTTCCAGTAGTAATTGTTTTCAAGACGCTTTTTAATGGTGGTCATGTCCATAGGGTTCTTGATGATTGTATAATAATCCTAAATCAAGTGGAAATATTGAAATCACCAATAACCACCAAACACAAAGATTAACACTTAAAAACTGTGTAATCAGTAAAATATCTGACTTACTGGCAGATTGAGTCGGACTGCATCCACAGGCTGTCTGAATGGCCAGGAGAATTGATGTCTCCACAAGGACTTAATCACCACTTTTTCTAGATACTGCAACTGATTGGTGAGGCGCCCAGGTTTTTTGGGGTTCCTGAACTCAGGGGGAGGGGGATTCCCATTCATGGTGAAGATCTGTGGGGGTTTCACATCAGACATTGTCTGAGCCGTTCCAGGAAGTGGGGACCAGTATGGAAAGGACTTTTGCAACTAAACCTAGGCAGCTCACTGAGCATTACACTTCCACTGTAAACAGGGAGAGCAGTGTCAACATCCTCATGCCATTCTGCACTGCCATTTATTCTTTTTAGGCAACTTAGAAAAAGAAGCAGATTACAGCACACAGTCATTTTACGACAAGTGTAATAGCTTCTGAATAATACACACGCTGTATAAATCCCTTGTTAACGACACTGCACTCAGGACTACTGCAGGTTTCATGCAGTATGCAGTGCCCTCTATTGCCTAATAAATGAACACTACAACGCTCTTCAGCTGTACTCCCGACAGAAGGCGTCTTTATACATTTAAAATACAGTATATGAAATACCTAAATACCTTCATTAAAAAAAAAAAAAAAAAATCCTGTTTGAAAGGTAACTCGTCAGTTAAAAAGTCTGAATAGGCGGTCCTTTATTTTCTTCCAAAAACAAATTGATACCAAGTATACTGAAAACTTGTCCGGCACATTAAAAATAGACCATTGCTGTTTAGATGAAAACTAATATGACATTTTTTAACTAATCTAAAATGAACTTAAAATAAACAAAGAAAGCGTTATTAATTGGTTTCTACCAACCATTTTTTTTTTTAAATGTATCCCTAATTTATGTATAGCACTTACCAATTTAAACTGCTGTTTCTAGATGCAAGTTACTCATTGGATCAAACCCTACTTTTTTCAATATTTGGACCGTGAAAACTTTACATTGCCTCGAAGCTCTCAAGCTTTATTTAACTCAGCTACAGAGGTTATCCTTCATCACACTTACCCCAAACTAAGAGGTCATCGTCCTGCTCAGTAAAATAGTATGTTTCTCATACACAAAAACATTTACAAATAATATTGATCATTATGTGTACTTTATTTAAATAAATGTAAAAGAAATCAGTATACAAGCCTATGAACTTACAAAATTTATTTACACAAGAAAAACAATTCGAAAAAAAAAAAGTTTTTATTTTTTGTAAGCTATATAAAAACACTTAGTTTCACACTGGTTTGCTTATGATTGGGAAGGGGGTTTTGTTTTTGGAGGGGAGAAGGGAATGCGGTCCATCATCGATAAAGTCCACTTCAAAGATGAAGATTCGTGTTTATTTTTATACCTACAGGTTTAACAAGTTCACAATTTGAATACACACACTTAGCGACGTTGTGACCATCTATTCTCGTTTGTTGTGGACAAACACGTGCCAATTTGTCAAATTAACGTTACAGACTGCACGTGGGAGAATGACATTAATATAACTTTACTCAGAACAAAAAGAAGATTTTGTAGGTCAACATAACAGATGAGCAACTAATATAGTTATTGAAAAAGAAAAAGGTCCATATAATTAAAGTCCAACATATACCATACGTTGCGTTTATGTGCAAGATATACTTGATCCTTTACACAATCCAGGACCATGCGTTATATAAACCCAACGACCTCTTATGGATGACGCAACACTCCTAACTTCCGGCTCAATTTTACTGCCACAGAAGTGACACCGCTGCTTAAATAATCAGTTTTTGTGACAAACGTTAACTTACACAAACATGAAACATACTACAGATAAGTAGAGGCTGGTTTACATGAATCCCATGAATAATCGTGTTAGCAAGCCTCGAGCCACAAAATGGCGCCTGGCTAGCTTTAGCACATTTTGTCACACATTACCCCGCCCCGTCAGATGCTGACATTGAGCTCAGCTAACAGTCCCTCCCCTAACCATTCCGCCAGCTAAATGAAGCTAGCTTAACCTGGATCCAAAATTTTACCTTTCCGTCTCGGGAACAACAAAGAAAGTTTAAACTGCCGAACTGAGACAGACGATGCAGTGCAGGATGAGCTCTGCTGGGAAACTTCACCAACCGAAGGATCTCGTTGATGCTTTGCGCCCGAAAAACCCTCTTTGAAAACGACTTAAATATTTTTGAGTTTAGTTTTCAACGCCAACAGAACAAATTAACATCATATACATGAATACGCTTGAAATAACACTGTTTCTTTGAAAGGTTAGTCATCAATGGCGGACGTCTCTCACGGCAACCGCCTTGTATTTATACCCTCCTGCTGAAAGCGCCCGATCCCATTGGACAAGACCCCTCACGTGCTCCCTTCTTCCCCCTCGCTGTTTAAATAACGAGAAAATATTTCTCTGAAACATCGCATCGAAACCTCCTTTATTTTATACAATAAACAACCCCAAAACGCGGTTTTACAAGTAACATGTTTATGTTTACGACCGCTAACGAACTCCTATAAGAAACAGACACGTACGTCAGAGTATTTTTTTAAAAGTGCGACACAGCTGGTCTACATCACATGACCGTTCTAGAACATTCTGTCGATCGCTATAGCTCGATTCCTCTCTGCAGTGTCTGTTAAATGATTACATTGTGGCTCTTTTCCGTGGCTTTAGTTGTCAGCTTCTGGCGAGTGTTGGACATCGGTCATCCCTGCAGCTTGAAAAATCTCACAAAGAAAGAGCACTATGATATGATAAGAGCACCAAGCAGTGCTGAAGGGAGGCGAACGCAAACTAATGCGCACGCGCGCTTTCTTGACACTGATTGGCTTCATATTTGACGCCGTTCAATCTTCTGTGCAAACTTTCATTAAATCTCTTCAAGCAAGCTTCATCATCAGTGTTAAACACAACCCGAGATGAATACAGAGAAAGTGGGAGAAAAAAATAACAATATAAATAAACATGTTTTTATATATATATATATATATATATATATATATATATATATATATATATATATATATATATATATATATATATATATATATATATATAAATAAATAAAAGAATATCGCATTGTACTTTCTATGACTGAAAATCCGCGTTTGGTTATTATATATATATATATATATATATACACACACACACACACACACACACACACACACACACACATATATATATATATATATATATATATATATATATATATATATATATATATATATATATATATATATATATATATATATATATATATAATAAAACTATATAAAATATAAGTTTTCTCCAAAATGAATATGTTGTTATCATTTACCCACGTTGCTGCAATCATGTATGTTTCCCTTTTGTCTTCTGTGAAACACAAAAGGGGATTTAAGGAAGTATGACAGCCTCAGTCACAATTCACTTTCATTAATGTTTTATCCGTACAACGAAAGGAAAGGTCACTCTAACTAACAATTCCTCTTATAGTCTAGGAAAGAAATACAATTAACGCAGATTTCGAACAACATAAAGGTGATGACAATTTTCATTTTGGTCCATCTGTCTCTTTATTCCGTTTCACTTATTCAGCAATAACATTTGAAACCAACTTTCCACAAGAGGGCACCATAAGCTCTATTTTGACTGGAAAATGTCTTTACTATTATGTTTTCTACCTTATAGTGCTGCTATACAAAACTTACAAAATAACCACATGTATTTTTAAAAGGCTTACACTGCCCAAATGCACATTTACTAAAAGGAATGGATTAGCAGTGTCCTCTGCTTAACTTTGCTTTTATAAATATTTAGAGAGAGCTATATGACATAACTTATGTCATACATGTTGATTCATGATGTCATGTTTGTTTTTTTATTCTCATTTTTGTCTTCAAGGCAACTAAGATAAACATCCCCTGTATTTGCTCAGACATCAGATGAAAGGCTTCATCATGCCATGTGGCTCCAAGGTGAAGAGTTCAGAACCCGACATTCCACAGGGTCCCTTCTCATTATGAGAAAGTGCTAATCAGGAAAATATTTCCACAATTATGGATAGAGAGAGATATGGCCATGATGGGAGAAGAGATAGATGTATTCATGCAGCTGTTATCTATGTAGATGATATGGTAAGTCATTTCATTATTAAATGCAGTATCATCAGAGCATATCACCAAGCACTACTAAGCACTACATGTATTGCAATAAAACAAAACAAAAACAAAACCACATCTTGTTAACATTTTACAATAAGGTTACATTCGTTAATGTTAATGAATGCAGTAACTACCAATAACAATGAGCAACATTTTTTGCACTATTTAATTAATAAAAAATATTAATGAATGTAATAATAATAATAATAAAACATCTGGGTTTTTTTTGCATTAGGGCCATTTAATAATTTTAATAGATACAATATTTTTATTTAAATAATGTATTACTAAATGTTGAAATGAACATTAAGATTACCAAATGCTTTGGAAATATTTTTCACTGTTTGTTTATGTTAAGTAATGTGGTTAACTAATTTTAACAAATAGGACCTTTTTGTCAAGTGTTAACAAATTCTCTATCATTTTACAATTTTACAAATGTCCTTCATTTTTTTTAAGAAAAACAATTTAATTCAACGGGTTTGCCAAAGATCACGAATGCATGCAAAACAAAGGAAATCAAAGAATTAGAGCAGAGCTTCACGTTCAGGACTAGATTTCGTCGCATCTTCCTCCCCGTCTGTGCAGATGCTTTGAGTAGGCCTGGTTCTGAGGCATACATATGCATGAGAAGTGAAAAATGACATGAAGCCTCTGAGTACATCTTCATTGACACTCAAAAGCAGCATATCAATGTTTTCAAGACAGCAAGAAGCTCCAAAACAAAGTTTTCTATCTTGCAAGGGTGCTGTCTCATTAGTGGCAAATCACGACTCTGACATTTACACTGTAAGCAGTGGTAAAGCATTTCCATTTCCTTTAGAACGGAGTGGAACATTTCAGTCAGACAACATAAGTCTGTTTGTTCGGGAAAACAAGCCAGGAGAGGAAGCAGAATAAAAAAAAAAAATGAAAATGCAAATCAAAAGTAAACAAATATATCCTGCAAAAACAAACAGACACAAACATGCATCTGTGCCTGAGTTTAACTCACAAACAACCATATAAAGGATGTTGCGTTTTCCTTTGCTTATGTTTTAAACTAAACTAAGCATATCTGACAAAAATGCAATTGCAAATGGAGAACATCAGAACCAATGCTTGCATGTGTATTTTGGACCACCTTGATGGCTACTTCTTTTATAGCAGTTAATTATTGAAAGTATTCAAAGCAGTGCGCACATATCCCAATGTAACTAGAACAGGTGCTCAGCCAAAAAGAATCCAAATGAAAGAAATAAAAACAGTTTTATCTGCTCTCATGTATTTTTAATATAATACGACCCAAACAATGCCTTTGTCAAGAAGTGCAAACAACAACACGACCTTGCTTGAGATGAAACTTTGAAATTGCAATAAATTAATTATTGATTGAAAGTGGATTATTAATTAGTTAATCCCACAATCAAGTTAGTAAATGTCAGTTTGGACCCAAAAGCCAGTTTTTGGTCCAAAAAAGAGGTTAGTGTCTAAGAAAAGGCCAGTCTAAAATCAGGTCAGCATGCTCTTTGCCTTGAATCAGATCAGTTGGCAATAAAAGACTGATATTGCTATCGCTAAAACATTTAACAGATAAGACACACACTACAGAATATCTGATTTACTACTATATCTTTAGAAATTATTAAAATTTCAGCTACACTATTAAGATTTCAACCGTTATTTCATGTTGAGTCATGACAGATTTCAATATCTTAAATTACTTCACATTGGGAAAATGCTGATTTACTTTAAATGTAAGAGAAGGAATTAATGCAGATGAGGTGTTTCAGATATAGAATCTAAATTTCATTTTCTATTTTTTTTTGTCCCCTGACTCTAGATAGTTCTGAGGGTTCTGGATCCACATATTGAGATGAATGTAGGTCTTTTGGATGGTAGGCTACTTGGTGTAGATGACATTGAGACCACTTAGATTAGATTATGATTGAGGTCATATTCTTTATGGTAGGTGTTTTTAGTTGTACAGCGGGGTGAGGTGAAGCATCCCACACGGAGCATTTGCAGGGGCTTACAAAATAATATTTTGTAAAAAATTTACAGTAATCAACCTAAGTTCATTAAAATGTCATTGCCTAACAGAATGGGAATACATTGAAATATAAATAAATAATAATCAGAAATTCATAAACTGTTTGAATGTATTAAATATGTCTTTAAAAATGTTCCTTGTTCATGTTATTAATGCATTTGAATATTTTAGCTTTGACACAATACTCAACACTTTTTATTTCATTTGATTAATACTTGTATTGTAATCTAATAAATAGTTAATAACATTTATGCCATTTTTTAAATCAGTACAGTTTGTGTGGAGTAACTCAAACTTTTAAATGGGCTCTTAGGGATTCTTGAAAATGCTGCTATGGATTAAGAGCCACAAAAGATATTTTCCAAAGCTTATAAGTTAAGAAGAGTGTGAGTTTGCCTCTTACTAATTTAGTAATATATAATGTTAATGTATAAGCATTATCATGATTATTTATTCTGATAATTATTCACTTTTTATTTTATATAGGCTAGCTAGCAATAATTTTATAATAATTGACCTAATGTTTATAAAATACATTGTATATTAATAAATATTATTGTTGAAATGTTATTATTGTTATAACAACAACAACAACACCAATAATAATAATAATAATAATAATAATAATAATAATAATAATAATAATAATAATAATAATAATAATAATAATAATAATAATAATAATATTTTTGAAAGTAAACTCAAGTGTAACGGCTGCGGAAGTGGGCTTCATCCTCTCTTATGTCTTGATAAATGTAAATCGCAGCCTCCTACTACTGGCCCCTCCCACGGACATACACACAGACAACACAGAAAGCGGGAGAGGCATTTAAAACTTTTTGAGATCTGTCACAGGCTTTGTCATCCCGAAAACCTTGGCGTTTGTCGCACGATTAATTACCACACTGACGGAAGACTTTGCTCCGGTCCTTTATTTTATCAGCCGAAGGAAACGTTACACCGTGAACTTCCTAAGAAAGTTCCCTTCAGCGTTACTGAGGATTCGCTGGTATGTCACTTTGTTTCTGTCTTTGTTTTTGTCTTTAATACTTCGCGTGTAAATGGTCTTAGAATTGTAAGGCCAGTTTAGGGTTCTTGTAAGAAATGTAGTTTTATAGCGTGTTTACAGTCGCATGCACACTTCAGAGACGCGCATGCACGTTTCACAGCACGTTGAGTCTTGCGACGTGACAAAACTAGAACGCATCCATTATGATCAATGAAGCTGATGTCTGCAATGCAAAGTGACGTTCGTCAAGTGCGTGTACAGATATAAAGCCTATTAAAATACATAAGTGACTGTACGATGTTCATGTTCGTTTTTTAATTAATTTAATTTTTGAATTAAAGAGTTAAGAGTATGCAAGATGTGTGCAGATGTTGTGATTTGGTCATGAGCTGTGAAACTTGAGGTAGGCTGACAGCTGAACTACAATGTGTTATCCTGCAGAAAAACATTAACATGAAGCCCGACTCTTTTCTTTTAGGATGAGTGGACTGCTCTGCACAGGAATTCAATTTAATCAAATTAATGTACATAGTTCACATAACAGTGGAGGTACAGTCATGACATGAACCTTTCAGTGCTTGTAAAGACAAAGCCTCTTCCATTTACTAGTTCCAGGTATTGTGAAATTCTCAAACAGGCCAGTAAGTATTAGATATTGCACCTTTGGGAATAGTCTTGTCTAATAAAATCTAAAGTTCAAGAGACTGCTTTGAAACAGAAAATACTCTTAACTAGGAAGTCTTGTGTCATTGAGTGATCATTTGGCTTTGTGCATTCTTTAGATAAGTTTGTTCAGTGGGATTAACAGCAGAGAATTTCATGTTAATTCTGTTAATTGTCTTCAGTGGATGTACAGTTCTAGACCTGTGGTTGTTATCTGGTGGACTGGACCCTAAAATGTGTTGTAAGTCTGTTCTGATAAGGTCACAGACATCAAGGAGGGAAAGCAATGCAAATAATCAAATATCCCCCAAATATTCCCATATCTATTGTTGTTGGCGGCTAATGCTGTGCAACAAATGAAATTCTAGAATGTTTCGGTACAAATCCATTTGTTATTTGATTGAAGAAGTTAAATTAGACAGGTGCCAGCATTACCAGGACCTAAAACTATAAATCAATCAGTAAATTAAACGTTTCAGTGTTGGATTTTAAGGACATTTCTGTTTCCTTGTGTATGATAACCCAACACAGTGCCAAAACTGTTTTTCATGTGCAAAATAAAATCAGTCCTAAAGCAAAATCACAGGTTTAGACTGCAAAAAAAACGAAAAAACATTCTATCTTCTCAGTTTGTTAGAGTGGCTTAATATAATAATTAATATAACCTAATCCTTAACTTATTCATGTGATGTTTACAAGTTACACATTTATAAAAGTAATGTGTTTAGTTGAGAGACTGTAAGTCTCTTTGGTTGATCTCCTCAGGGGGATTTGTTCTGGGTCCCGGTCAGGCTTTTCATGTCTGTCAGACATTAGATGATCCCTGCAAGTGTCTTATGTGAGAAAACGAGGGTTACTGGGCAATGAATTCCATGGGAAAAGCTAGTTTGAGCTCTTAAAAGTACTTTTACCTAAAGTGACTTCTCATAGAGTGATTATTGTTGTGGAGATAAGGTGATGAGTGAAGGTGGTTTCACGAGAACAACAGACTTGTGACTGTTATCTGATTCAAGACCCCTGTGACATGTTGATTCAGGTCCTCAGGGTTAGAGATCACTCATTCTCAGCTTATTACTTTCGTAAAAAGATAGAGGGAGACAGAGGAAGTTCAGTGCTTTTTGGAGGGAACTAAATTCACTGTTCAAAGCAGGTAAGATTAACACAAGATAATGTATTTTAATGAATTTCACTACCCTTTTCATCTTCTTTTCAGTCTTTATCATATTGGAGTTCTGTGCGTAGTAGTCAGTCACTGATGATTCATAACTAGAGGTGCATGAGTAAAAATTGGATGTTGATGCAAGTGTATGTGCGTTACTTTGCATGCTCTGATGTGACTCACAAATAAAGGGTCACACACACAGATGTGCAGATGTTCCACTCAAGTGTGTGTTTGTGTGTGTGTGTGCGATGTGGTCTTAGCGGCGGCCCTGAGGTGAGATTTAGTGTGTGTCTGTGTGCATGTTGTGTGAATGAACATGTCTGGTGCTAAAGATGCGAAATTGGCCCAGTGCGTAGAGTAGATTGATCAGTCTGTGTCACTGTTGGAGGTTGTGGTTTTGTTTGAGTGCAGCTGGCCACTTCATGTCCCCAGTGTGTCACTGTTTGACACGTGGCGACGCTCGCAGCCAATACAGAGAGGATCCATTTGGGCCAACGAGCAGATCTTCCATTATAAACATGTCAGAGAGGCCCCCGTCACCATTCAGTTACGCAAACGGGAAACCACACTCTGTTTAGACTGAATGACTCAATCCAAATAAGATTCATTAGCAGTCAAAAGGGCCCATGTTGGACTCCACTGTGGTTTTCAGTAGGGCTGTGCTAAAAATCGAATGAAATTCGCATCTTGCCAGTAAAGCCGCTCCTGTGATAAGTAGTAAATCACATGCTTTCAGATGGAGCAGCATTTACTACACAGAGCCGTAGTTCACTGCCAAGCTACACAAAATCGTGTTCAAAACCGCATGCGATTCATTGCCGATTATGAACATGATTTTGTGTAGCTTGTCAGAGAATTATGGCACTGTGTAGTAAATGCCGCGCCATCTGAAACAGGGTTGCCAGGTTTCCACAACAAATCCCACCCAATTGCTACTCAAAACCTGCCCAATCGTGTCTCAAGAGGGGTTCTTTGGTTAAAAATTGCATTCCGGGGGGTTAAATTCAAATTTTTCGGTGGGGTTCCTCCAGTAAATTTCTCATTCCAGGGGCTGAATATGACGTAATGGGGACACTTCAACCAGCGGACATGAAAAACAACCCGCGGCTACAGTGTTAAAGTAGCCCAATTCCACGAGAATACCACAGACTTGGCAACACTGATCTGAAAGCACGTGCTGGTGATTTACTACTAATCACAGTAGCGGCTTTACTGATGAGATGCATGAAAATCTAATTTGATTGTTTGCACAGCAATAGTTTTCAGTAGGCCTTTACTACCAGAGTGGCCCTAGATAATGTGCTCTACAGGTACCCACATTTTCATAAGTACTCATGCCATGTTTCTTGGCTGGAACAATGTAGGCTGGAGTGAGTTGTGTTTTATTTATACATGGCTAGAAATAGTTGTGGTGTGTTATTCCCTAGAGGTCATGCTGTATTTGGTCTGTCCTCTCATGCTGCGATGGTTTCAGAAGGACACGGTCAAACATACCCTAAAGACTCCATGGAATAAAAAAAATCGGAGTTTTATGACTTTTTGTCCATGTCTGTTAGCTTTGATGTCGTCTCTCTTAAAAATAAAAGTTGGCAGGGACCTTTAACATCCATGGAACTTTTCCATTGCACAAAAGAGTGGTGTGCGATAATATTGTAATTGTTGTTTTAATGATACGCAAGCTTGCATTATTGAGTATGCCACTCATTTTGCAAAAAATATAAATGAAACACATTTTGATAGCCCAAGAGACTGTATGCTTGATGAAGCCTATAAGAATGCATTTAAAATGCTCCGTTAATTCGAGTTATGAAAGTTAAAACATGATATTAACTTAATGCAACATTTCTGCATCTCAGAGCAACACTGCGGTGTTTTATTCCTGAATGAATCTGTTTTTGAACAAATCGGTTGAATTCATGATTTAATAAACCGTTTGTAAAGACAGCAACTAGCTTTGTTTCTAAATTAATCAGCCCTTTTAAATGAATCATTAGCATTTCACGTTGTTCGTTTCTAAACCCTGGATTAACATTCTTTTTTTTATATTTATGGTGTTAGTGTCATTGATTGGATGAATTTGAAGGTCTTATGGTTTGGAATTAAGTGATGGTAATTAATGACAGAATTTTTATTTTTTTGGTGCCCCTTTAAAAGCACCTAAATATGACGTACACTTTTAGGGTTCTGTTTGTAATCTTCTAGCCATAACTTTAACGCAATGGAGGAATAACACCATAAAAGGGTTCTAACCCTGATCCCGAGCTGGGTATCAGAAGATCAGGTAAAAAGCAGTTCTAACCCTGTTTCTAAATTAATAAAGTGTGAAGCATATACCTTTATCTAGGGATAAAAAAGGGGGTTCAGAGTGATGACAACCTAGGGTTAAGATCAGTGTGAAAAGTGGAATTATTTTTTCTCGCTGCAAAAACTCTGAAAACTTTACTTTTAAAATTGTACAATGAGCATTTTTTGCTAATAACAAACTATGGTAAAACAAGAAATCATATGAGTTTGTAATTATATAAGCATAACATAATTTTTTATTTTTGGATTAAACTGGCAGATCTATTGGCAGCTTAAAGAAAAAAGGAGAAGCCCTGTCTCGTACAAACTTAGTGTTTCAGTAGGAAATATGTAAATGCAGGAAAGAACATTGCGTTCATCTATGGGCTCTTTAAAGGACAACTTTTGACATTGGAGGGATTGGTTTAGGAACAGTTTGCCAAGTTGATCTCAACACTGGAATGCGTATTCTGTAAATCCTTACAGTATATAATTTTACACAAGAAACCTAATGTGATAAACACAGATTCTGACCTGCTTGTGAATGATCTGTATCTTTCATTAAGTCCGTTTCTCATTTTGAACTGAATGTGGATGGTTTTATAGTTTTAAGGCACACTTCTTCCTCCAGAGTGAAGTGCCTCTTTGAGTTCAGAGCGAGGCTGCGCATTAAACCATATGGTGTTCGCCATTCCACCTACACAGTCATAGTGTGGAGTAGCTACTTATTATGTTCAGTCTGAGGCCTGCTGCCTTGAATTTGCTAATGACATTTCCAGACTGTTTCTGAATGTTATTGTACTATATCTTTCTGCAGAGGAATAGAGGGAGAGACACAATCTTTCAGCAGAAGTCATATGAGGTGATCAGTGTATATTTTATAACTGACTGAGCTAAACAGAGTTGCCCATGGTTTTAGTTTAGGGTCCACTATTGGTCCATGTTTGGTCGACATGCTTAGAAATTTCAGATATTATTCTCAGCTATTCGAGAGGGTGATATTCACTACAGTCAAATAATTAATTGAAAAATTAAATGCAGTGTACTGTAAGATAACACCAGTTGGCCTGTTTTAATTTAGCATTTTGTTTTGCCTTAACTAGGCCTGCAGATTTTTTTCATTAAAAGCTATGATTTATTTTCTTTTTGTTTGGTTTATTATATTTATTTATTTATACGTTTTTTTTTTTGCCTCAACTATTTGCTCTTATTTTGTTTTGTTAAATTATTTTAGTTTTTTTGCTCAATCCAGGCCATCAGAAAAAATTTTATTTATTATTTTTTAAAGCTCTATTTACTTTTATCCCAACCAGGGGCCTGTTTCATAAAACAAGTTTACCAGATAAGCCAGGCATATTTCAAGTCTGACGTATTTTGGACCAAATCAACAGACAGTAAGTCAGACTAACTGAAATAAACCTGTTCTTTTTTTGGTAAACTTGATTTACGAAACAGGCCCCAGGTATCAGAAAAAAAAATCAAGTACGTATATTTGTTTTGTTTTGATTGTTGTTTTCCTTTGGTTCACCCTTTGATAACATCCTCTTAAATCTGAGGATTCCAAAATGCTTCTGCTCTTGGTGTGAGAATAGCAAAAGAGGGGGACACCAAATCAAAAGCGGAGGGCACTGGCTTGGGACCCCTGTGCTGGAAGTGCAGTATTTGTTGAGATTCTCCAAAATGATTTCCCAGCCTCAGCAGCTGCCCGTACGTGAATGGCTCTTTGTTCCGGCAGCTGTTTGCAGAGAGAGAGAGAGAGAGAGAGAGAGAAAGAGAGAGAGAGAGAGAGAGAGAGAGAGAGAGAGAGAGAGAGAGAGAGAGAGAGAGAGAAAGAGAGAGAGTGCATTCTCTCCTCATCTCACTGAGAGAAAATTAGAAAAAGACAGAAAGATAGTAGAAAGCAAGAAGCAGAGAGAAAGCTAGAGATAGTTTCAGATGCTGATGAAGTTGTGGCTTTCGTTACTGCTCTCTTGGGGACACCCCCAGTGGAGCATGTGGTTGTTTTTAACCACTGATAAATGTTCTGATTGACATTTGAGGTTTTAATCCACCTGTGCCACTGTGCAATTTTGTGTAAGTTTTACACATATTGATTCTCCACAATACTCTGGGGTAACTGCTAAACCCATTGCCTGGTTTTGCCTCAGTAAATTAGTGTGACAAACCTGTGATGCTGTTTGAGAGTGCTATTAGCCTGCATGTGTACATGTATCTACGCACACGGTGTGGGAAGGTGCTACTTTCGTAATATGTAATCTTTACAAGCTAATGAAAAAAAAAAAACATCAGAGAGGCAGCAATGACGAGTTGAGTTTTGCAACAGTCACAAACTGGAGTCTTGCACACTCTGAACACTAAATTCTTAGAAATATGAAAACATTTTTTGGACTTATAATAATAAACTGTCTGAAAATAATAGAAAATTGCTTTTAAGATCAGTATTGCTGACGTTTGGACCTACAATCACCCTTATTTACTTAAAAAACATTGAAAGTGTATTATAGGGTTGGGACGGTGGCCATGGAAAACTTCATTTTCACTTTTCAAAAAGTTCACTTTGTCAAAATGGAATTAAACGAACTGAATCGAGTCTGACGTGACATTTCAGAGGCTCTGAGCAGACGTAAATGTTTGAATGTCAGTGTAGAAAAGTTTGAAAGGTTTTTATGTAATGACTCAATATCTGTCATGATGCAGATGGTATGTTTATTATTGCATCATTTTCTCAGGTAGTGGACTAAGTGAAACTTAATGTGGATAATGCATGCTGTATTTAAACTCTACTGGTGTGGCATATGTTGGCTTTAGCACATCCTCTGGTGAACTTTGATTGGCCGCTTCCGCTCTCAAATTCAGTTGTGGTTGTGTTTATTAGCTGTCGTCTGTTAAAGTATTAACAGCAAACTGCAGTTGTCTAACCTGACTGTTATCTTCACTATGCACTATGCATATTGAAAAGTGGCAGTTCACAGTATTTTCTTGATACTGTGAATTCTTTATGCATGAATTGAGTTATTATGAAACAAGCGTACAGTATTCAGAGTGTGATCAGGTTGTAAGTTAGTTCAAGTTCACTTGTTTATTTCTATTATTTATTACATGTGAGCTGTCATTTTTAAAGGAAGTCTCTTATGCTCACCAAATCTGTATTTATTAAATCAAAAGTTTTTCTTCAGTTATTTAAAATAACTTTTTTCTTTGAAATATTTTCAAATGGCAAAGCTGTCTCTTCTGATACTGCAGTGGTTGTTGGATGACCTGTCTCTTTTTCTCTTTATTCCCACCATTCACTCAATGCTTAATTAGTGGGTTGAGATTAACAAGTGCTGCCTCCTCAACCAGAGCCCTGCTGTCTCTTCCCATCTGAGCCCACAGGATGTGACATTAAGACCCTAATCCCCCGCTGCTTTGTCACTGACTGACATCTTTCTCTCTCTAGTTCTACAGAGCTAGACGTGACCGTTCAAGAAGACACCCTGCTGCTACTTTTTCTGCCACGTCTGACTTCAGGAAAGCGTTCTGTTCCAGCCATGTGGCTCACGGCACACATCCGCCCCTCCACCATCCTGTTTTTGACCCTCAGCAGCTTGGCCTCTGCAGGTAAGCGCTGTTGTCCTTGTAACCCATCATCTCTCTCCTGGGATTTTGGAATGAGAGGTCAAGAGTGAGTGAATGTAGCATGACGTTACCTTATGAAGATGAAGGAAAGACTGGGAATTTATGAGGGGTGTTTTAACCAGCCTTTCAAAAGTGCCTCATGATGAAGTGAATACCAGTGCTCAAGCACACTTGGGAGATTTTGATGGTTTAAAGTGTGTGTTTTATGTAAAGTGTAAATTTCTGATCACCAAGCAGTGCTAAACGCACCCCATCTGCCTTTGTTTAAACAAATAGGTAGTCTCCAAACTCATGTCATAGGTAAAGCGAAAAGCTGACATATTAAACCACTCAGTGTAACAACAGTGTTTGGAACAGTGCATAGGGATGTGATTGTAGTTATTCACATAGCTAACTATAAACTACATTTTGATATAATAGACTGTGTCTGTTTTACGTCGTTTTTTTGTTTTAGTAATAGTTTCTGTTAGCTTTACTCAAATATGGCATCTAAATTTTGTAATAGAAACAAATTTCGTTTGTTAAAAAGCTAAAAAATAACACCATAAATCAAAATGTAACAAAAACTCCATGGAAAACTATCCTGGATTGCTTGTGAAGACCTTAGCTCTCGAAATGACATCATAATAAGCACACGTAATACGATTCTGTAAGTCCTTTATGCTTTAGCTTTTCATTTTTATTATGGTTAGGTATGTTTTACAAAGTTGTGAAGTCACTTGTGCATTTGTATGATTTTGTATTATTGCAAGTTCTCATTCAAAGATTATGTTGTGTATATATACTACAGTTCATAAATTATGGGGGTCAGTATTTTTTTTAAATGTTTTTGGAAGAAAACTCTTGTGCTATAGGATGTGGTATTTGAGTCAGTTACCATCATAATGTGCTTTTTTCATTTCATCTTTCATCTAAATGTTTTCATCAGTAACTTTGATGACGAAATTCACACTAAACAATATTTGACTTGATTTAGAAAACGAGGCATGTTCTTTGCAGAGACTCTTCCAAGGGTGTGTTCTCGATAAGCTTTGCTCAATGCTCATTGTCTTGACAGAGTGAGGCAGTGTTGCCTGTTTTGTCAGGCAATCACAATTTGCCCCTTGTGTTCGGAATTTCCCCGGTTCCTCCCAGCATGAGTCTTCTAGATCTGGCTGTCAGAGAGCAAAGGCCGGGGGGATTTGCATTAAGAAAGTGCTGACAGCCTCAATCTCTCAGCCTGAAACACCAGTGCCGCACGTCAGCTATGCCTCCTCTAACCCGACTCAGGCAGCTCTATCTGTGTGATTGATCAGGTCTTGTTGGCTCAGTCTCTTCAGAAGAGCGATGATTTGTTCCCCTCTGGCACAACAGCCTGACAGATAGTTGCATGACAAGAAAAAAGGGAAAGTAAACAAATGGCAGCATAAAAAAAAACATAAGGAACAGGCAAAATGATGACAGTCATCAAGTCTGGGTTCTTGGGATGGATTATTTCTTATAAATTATTTATTCATTTAAATAAATCACAATTAAAGGGTTAGTTCACCCAAATATGAAAATTAGGCTGCGTTATACACGCCCGAGGCATCCTTGGTGTATATGACTTTCATCTTTCATTTCAATTCAAGTTTATTTATATAGCACTTTTTTACAACTTTACTGAAAATTAAGTTTCTACAATATTTCTATTTCATCTTTTAGTTAAATCCAGTCAGATTTATATAAAAAAATGTCTTTTATCTCTCAAGTTCTATCATTGCAGTCAGCGGGCGTTGCATTGCTTCAGTCCAAAAGAAGTTAAATAAAAAGCGCCCTTCCATTAAAAAAAAAGTATCTTACACAGCGAGAGCCTAGCAACCACCCAGAATATCCTAGAAACCAACTAGCAACACTTTAGCAAACATCTAGAACATCTAACGGACCAAATTTACGTTTTTAAACAAGACTTTTAAGTCAAGCCAGCATACATTTGTCTTTCAAACTTTTTAATCTAGTTATTACAGTTTGTTTTAGTTTTTTTTCACCTTCTTACATTTTCAAAATTTTGCCTATTTTTTTCAAAACTTTACACACAACCCAAGAATTGCACACACAAAATGCAAAATGCCTCGCATCTCTTGCAAAATCAAGCACTGCATTCAAAACAGCACAAACGCATCTCAAAAGCAAACATTTGCAAACACCTTAATACTATAATATTAATTGTGCATTTATTGTGTTACATATAGAATTGTGTGTTGTGATTCGCAAAAAGTGTTTTATGAAATTGAAAACTGAGTCAAATGCTGAGAATAAGTACAGTTAAATGTACATATAGAATGGTGAAATTTTCATTTAATGTACTGATACTGTATTGTAATTAGATCATGATTGTTTCAGCTCTCTCTCCTCTCTCTGTTGTTAGGATGCAGAGATTCTAATTAGGGTGTCATCAGTTTTGCCACCTAATATGTAACTTGCTGTTAAACTTTTTGAGGAATGTGTCTTTGTTTTGAAAACTGAATCAATGGTTTGTGGGAAAAAGTGTTATATATGACAACTAAAATCAGTTATATATTAACAGTCGAGCAAACTGCAATACGACTTGATTCTTACCTAACTTTGCTATTAGTTTCCGTGAAGTTGCTTAAATTATGACTATATTATTATGTAATTATTTGTCCCATTTCTGTCTAAATAATTTAGCTTTTTTTGTACTTTACCAAGTTTTATGTGATTATTATTTATTATGTATAATTTATTATTAATATAAATGATAAATTAATAAATAGGGTACAACATAAAATAGTCCTATAATCTATTAAATAATCAGTCTAATAATGCCTAAAAATTTAATAATTATGTCTACTAAACTCTGATAATGTATGGAATATATAAACAGACTACCCAAATTTTAATAAAACAATAGGCCTATACCTTTAGAAGCATGGATGTTTATGTAAATTATGAAAATTCTGTCATAATTTACCCAGGTTTTTCTAAACATGCATAAAGTTCTTTCTTCTATTGAACGCAAAACAAGATGCTTTAAAGAATGTGTGTAACTAAGCAGCTGCTGGTCCTCAGTAACTACCATAGTAGCGAAAAATGGTATCAGAGTCTTACCCACATTCTTCAGAGTATCTTCTTTTATGCTTAACAGAAGAAATACATTTTTACAGGTTTGTAACAACTTGTGGGTGTGTAAACAATGACTACATTTTCCTTTTTTTGGGCAAGCTTTTCTGCAAACTTCGCGTTCATCATTAGTTACTGGACAGATCCATTGTTAACTTTCCCATTCAACACTGCATCTGGAGAGCCTTGTGTTCAACGGGCAGATGTGAGCTCTAGAGGTTTTAAACCGTGCAGGTTTACTGCATGCTGTGGTTGTGTGAAAGGGCTTTAACAGTGCACGTTCTGGAGATTCCTTCACTATGGAAACAAAAAATTTATTTCATTATAATTGCGATTAGTATTATAAACAGTGCACAATGCCTATTTGTTGATTCAACTATGTGTTGGCATTTGTAAAATACAGGACAAATTGCGTCCCGTATTGATTTAATATGGGACGCATTATTTTACCTTTAAATATGGGACGATTCCATATTTTAAGGGACTGGTGGTAGCCCTAATCTGAATGGTATTAGACTTCTCTGAGGACTTCTGAGTTAGCTGAAAAGAAGTAATTATCTGATTTACGATGTACACAAAGCTGAACTGCACTCACAAATGCTGCTTTATGAGGCATTACAGGCAAGATGAAATAGAAATGAAATCAACCATTTGGACCAATCATCGGAGATTAGTGACAAACAACGGAGGGGTTTGGAAAAATGAATCATTGAGTGAATCGTTTGGGAGTCGTTGAGCAAATAAGGTAAAACAAATGCATATTATAAGACAATGAAAGTGATTTTTGACCTCGCTTGCATGTCAGCCTTTTGTTTGTGGACTCCCAAAACCAATATATAAACCTTTCATAACCCACATTCTTATTCCTTGCTGAAAAGCAAAATGTTATTGATAACCCATAATAGGGGCACATTTTTCATCCAAAAATTAAAATCGTCATAAATTACTCAACCTCGTGTTGTTCCAAACCCGTAAGACCTTTGTTCATCTTCGATGGAGAATCTGAGAGCTCTTCGATTTAATAAAAAAAAATCTTAATTTGTGTTCCGAAGATAAACAAAGGAATTATGGGTGAACATGAGGGTGTGTAATTAATGACAATTTACATTTTTGGGTGAACTAACCCTTTAACATGGCTATAACAAGTGACCGCACATGAGCCTTCATTAGGGTTTGATATGGTTATATATGGTTTTAAGAGCTGCTTTTTGAATAATGTTTATTAAAAAGTAGTAACACGTAACACTAACAGAAAGTGAGATTGGGCTGCTCACAGTGGAACGGTATCTGTTAGTGATGGTGAAGCAGGAGGACAATGGCCACTGTATCAGTACGTCCCTTGAGTTTAGTGTAGTTTTGCCTGAAAACATTCCCACCTACCGCTTCCTTTAGCGCTCTTGAGCAAGCATTGTTGCTTTGCACTTTATATTTGTACTTTCTCAGACATTTTGGCACATTTACCTCGAGGGCATTTATTGAGGCTCTTCCTTTAAAGTTTATTTTGTAGTATTGTTGACGAAGCTGTCCCAAACCCTTGTCTACGGTGATGTTGATTTTGATAAATCGGAGTCTAAACAAACTTCATGAGTGCCAGATCTTGGCATGCTCAATATTTGTCTTGAACTCAATCTTTTTCCTTTTGTTTTAGAGCATAACGGCCTGCCTCAGAGACTTCCTGAAGTCTCTTGTTTTCTTAAAACTAGGACATTATCTAATCTGCCGCATCAAAGTGTCTGCAGCCCTGAGCCCTTTCCACATGGACTTCAGATCACTGCCAGTCACAACCTGTGTTCAGCTCTAGTCATCTGATTATAAAGATGACAGAGGTGTGATATATGAACATGTCTTTTGAGACCTTGTCACCAAAATGTCTCTTCTTCAATGCTGTGTGTCCTGTGACAGTGGAGAAATGTGTAATCTATATGACGAAACAGGAAGAAGATATGTCTCAGTGCGTCCCAGGATGGTTCTAACTCATGTGACAAGACTCATGCAGCAAGCTAAGACCAGAAATAGTTCCACATTGTCATTAATATACATACTTGACAACTTGGACCACAAATAAATAGACTGATATAAATTTTGCCAACCAGTTTATTCCTGCCTGAAAAGCAAAATGTTATTGATAGTGTAAAAAACATCAACTTTGAAGCACATGCTGATTGATGGACTAGCATTACTCAACATTACTCACTACCTTCCAGCAACACTACATTCAAAGAAGGTAAAATAGTAAAAAAAACTTTATAATAGTTCATTTTAATGGAACCGAAAAATTCTTAACAATACCCAACCATACTTAGACAGATCCGTATACTGTAATAAATGTTGCATTTTGATATTTTCAACCTTTGAATTAAGTTGACAGTAAGTAATAAACATTATTGAGCATTGAGTAGTTGAGTTTTGTGCATTTTTCCTTACCACTATTTTTTAATAGTTGTTTAATGGTTTTAATGGAACAGGAATCGGAACCGGAAAATTTCTAACAATTCCTAACCCTATCGAACACAAAATTTTTATTAAAATCAGAGGATGACCACAAGTTATGTGACTTATATAACTTTTTGTTATTGTGTATGTTGTTATTTTATTATAATTTTTTTGGGAGCTTTACAGCCTGGTCCCCATCCACTTTAATTGTATGGAATAGAGCAGCTTGAACATTTACTTAAATATCTCTGTTAGTCTCCCATCGAAGAAAAAGTATACATATGTAAAATGTTGAATATATGATGCTTGAATTTTCTTTTTTTGGATTAGCTTTCTTTTTTAAAAAGTGTTTTTAAATAAGCTGTTCTTCATTTTCTCTTTCTCATTCTCTCTTTTCATCCCTTCATTTGTCAGACATTCCCTTCTAAGCACTTTTTGTACGTCTGAGTTGCCTTTTTTTGGCGTCTCATTTTGCCAAGCTGCTGTAGATTCCTAGTAACAGCCTGTTATTATGGGATGGCACGGCTGTTGGAAGCCCTCAGGTTTCACTGGTTTGGTGGAGAAAGGAGCAGAAATCCTTCCAGAAATTAATTTGCAGCA